>NC_074707.1:9623169-9698577 GCF_024334085.1 Lutzomyia longipalpis
TTCGTCAAAAATCGGATTCAGGGGCGTAGCCAGAACGAAATTTTATGCATGACCTAAGTTTTTCTGCATGACCTGAGTTTTTTATGCATGACCAGAGTTTATTTTTATGCATGACATTTAGTTTTACATGCATGACCTATTTTTTTATGCATGATTTTTATTTGCCCATAAAGCATCATCCCACGAATGTCTAATTTGGTTTTTTTTTTGGGTAAAGATATTTTTCAAATTTGAATATTTTGATCAATTTATTCTCAAGTTATAGCTCGAGGTGGAAATTTTGACCCCCAAAACTCCCCCATAGCTACGCCACTGATCGGAATTGTGTTCTTTTCTATCAATTTTATTTAAATATACAATATTTGAAAATATTGTTAAAATAAATTCTCAAATAAATTCAAGAAAATTACCAAATAATTTTTTTCCTTTTCTTTTAATTTATCAAATCAAGTAGTTATCAACCCCTTTATTTGTGAAAACTATTAATATTGTCTTCACGTGTTTTTAGGGTAGTTGTGGGTTGGTTATAGGTATTGAAAAAAATTAGTGATTTGTTGGCGACTTTTGCTGAGATTGGCCCAGCACTCACGCGTGGCCTGCGGGCAAAAAGAAAAGCTTCCCACGCAGATTATTATCGTGACTGTCTGGAAAATTTCCAACAGACCACAATTAGTCGGGTGAGTCATACCAAAATTTGTACTTGTCTAGAAAATCTCTCTTTCGTTGTCCGTTGTATGTGACCCCGCTTAAGAAAGCCACAGCATCATGATGAAAAGTGGAAAGAAGAAGAGTGGCATCCAAGAGTTCTCGATCACACGATTTTCATTTGTGGTTTCGGAGCTTCTCAAACTCAGGGGCTTTTGGCCCATAATTCGTGGAGCACACGCAAAAATTGTAATAAAACGGTATGGTTCCTCTTCTTCTTCTTTTACTTATGAGGATTGTGTGGCAGCAAAAACATTTCTCGAGTAGCTGCAATGTGAGCATACAGAAGGCTTCCCATTGAGATGCCTTCTTCTCTGTGTGGTATGGGAGCTTCCAAATGGCAAAACACCGGAGCGGAGTTTATAATAATTGAGTATCGCACATCAGACACTCGAAGAGTAATAAAATATTTTATGCACAGCCAGTGAGATGCAACAAGAAGAACGTGGTCGATAATTTTTCGGGATCTTCTACTGCATTTTGCGCGAATGGATGTGTGGAGGGATTCCTTTCATACTGGTGGAACGGTAAGGAAGGAAAAAAAAAACTAAGAAAAGAAAATGTTGTTGGGGCGAAAGGTGCACGAAGGAAGAATCCGCGCGGGGGAGGAAATGATCCCGTGAACGAATCACACGCTCAGCAAGATCGTACAGTATATTTTATTATATTATATTGAGAAATATCACTCTCTCGCAGCTTCCACGGACTCTTGTATGCCGTTTGCCAATTCATTGGGTATTTATTTTCGTGTAGGTAAAAACCTCAACATCCCATAAAAACAGACATTTTCCCAATAGACCTGGGCACGCTGTCGTTGTTTTTCGCCGAACCAACAGACCCATTATGAAATGCACTTTATTATACATATTACAAAATTGCGCTCACCATAGCCTCTCAATTGTTTCTCCCTGGCCAAAGACATCGGCCGTACAGTGCAACCATCGAGTCACTCACGATGGATACTGCAAAACCGTTGTGCTTCCATATTTCAATCTTGGTGCAGCTACCGCGTCCGATAAATCCGTAAGAAAAAGAAAAATCCGCATGTTTCACTCTCGCTTGGACTTCTTTTCCGCCGCGCGTTACCACCATGTCGTGCCAATGCGCTGAAATGATCACAATACATCTCTCCTCAACTTTGCACCTGACTCCAAATTGACTCGCAAAATTATGTATGTATGTAAAATGTTTAAAATGCCGCCCGGTCACCTCCTGTGCAGACCGAGGGACACAATCGCCACCGCAAGATCGGCGTCCACACAGCAAGATCTCACTCGCAAATGGAGAACTGAAAAAGCCTCACTTGTGCGCACACTCTATGCCTCTAAACTATTGGTGATTTATTGGAGTGCCTTTGTGGACACACCGCATGAGAGTGAGTTTTGAAATAATTGCTGTGGGAGGAGTTCCTTCATCATTGTCTTTTCCAACTCACAAGACAACACCGTACTGACTCAATTACAACTCCGTGAAGGCGCGCGGATAAATCTCATTCATGACCACTAAAGCCACGAGTGTGCTGTATCATAGTGAGTTGATAGCATCAAGATTGATCGCAAAGATCGCGTCAAGATCGCACGGATTGTACCCCATGGATTTGCGAAAGTTTATTTTATTGCACGACTTATGCGAGAAGATTTTGCACAGATTTTCTCATACTCCTTGTTAGCTTTAATTAATTAGATTAATTAAAAATAATTAATGTTCTACAGTGCAGAGTTCAAGGGTAGTAGGTGCAATAGGGGCATGGTTTATGTACATATTTTTGGACTAATAAAAACGTTTTATTAGGAGTTATCAATGGGTTAAATTCTTTAGTGAGTCCGACTTTAATTTATTAATTCAGATCATTCAGACTTTAGATTTTTAAACTAGGCCGAAGTTTTTAAACTAGGCCATATAGTTTAAAGACTAGACCGTTTTTAGGACAATTTTAAGTTTTTTAAAGCTTGGCCTAAGTTTATCAATATAGACCTAAGTGTTTTATAGGCCTGGTTTTAGTTTTCTAATCTAGTCCTAAGTATTTAAGGTAAGCCAAAGTTCTTTAATCTAGAACTAAGTTTACCTAAGAAACCTAAGTTTTAATTTATAAGTAAAGTATTATAAGTCTGACTTTAGCTTTATGACCTAGGCATAAGTTTTTCATCTGAGTTTAATCTAATTTTTTTAAACTAAGCGTAAGTTTTCTTATCTAGGCCTAAGTTTATTAATTTAGGATTAAAGTTTCGTAAGTCAGGCTTTAGTTTTGTAAGCTATGCGTAAGATTTATAAACTGGAGCGCTGCGTCAGGATAGAGAGAGTGCAGCAATTCAAATACCTGGGACTCATCGTCGATGCTGGACTCACTTGGCATGCGCACATGGATGCTGTTAGAACCTCCGTCAGGCAGGTTACTAGGCAACTGTATGCCTTGCGACGCAGCTGCTCGGGAGGACTGATGAGGGCCGTCTATTGTGCGCTTGTGGAGTCCAAATTGCGCTACGGAATTGCTCTCTGGGGAAACGCTGCTGCCACACATATGCATGACCTCTTGGTGGCTCAGAAGGGTGCCGTGAGAGTCATGTCTTTTGCGCGAAGAACTGATGCATCTGCTCCACTGTTCGCTGGGTGGCGGCTCCTCCCGCTGCGGCACCTTTACGTGGAGAGAGTTGCGAGGTTTGCGGGCGGCGATGGAAATGGGCGATGTCTCGCGCTGGGGGCTGCTGCTGGCGGTCGGGAGCCCTTTAATGTGCCGAGACCCCGGACGGAGCAGTTCAAACGCTCTTTCAATTATTCTGCCCCAATCATACTAAACAATCTTTCCCGCCGTCTGTCGTCGTTGGCTCCTGATCGCGTGGGGAGGTGGCTGTGTGAGGCCAGTGTGGATATGGTCGCGGAGTTGCTGCGGTCTATGTACTCGTAAATGTGCCGAAGTCTTAGTGTATCTTTCTTTGTGTTTATAATGAATGTATTTTTTTGTGAGAGGGCGCCGAGCAGCTAACAACTAGGTTAGGCCCTAAATCTTCCAAATTGTAAAATGCGGAATGAGCAATAAATTGAATTGAATTGAATTGAACTTGGCCTAAGGTTTAAAACTAGACCAAAGTTTTAAGACTAGGCCTAAGTTAAAGTTTAGTTTAAGTTTGGCCTATTATTATTTATTCAAAAATTTTATTAGGTGCTAAGTTTGGCCTAAGTTTTCTCCTAGTTTTAAACTAGACCTAAAGTTTTATGAGCTAGGTTTAAGTTTAACATGTTTTTTTTAAACAAAGCTAAGTTTATTAATATAGGCCTAAGTTTATTTACCATAGACCTAGGTTTTTAATCATAGGACTTAGGTGGCTTTCTTTGAATAAAAGGTTAGCTAATAGAGAACAGAGAAATAAGATTCAAATAGCCTCAAAATGATTAAATTCCATTTTTGTTATATTCTTCTTAAAATCATTCATTATTCATTAAATTCAAAATTTCATAAAATTTTTAATTTACAGAACCCTCAATCATTCCATCATATCCATCCACTTCCAGGCACTGCCAGCATTTGGTGTGAGTGCCGGCGTGTGAGGAAAGAATAAAACTTGAGGCGTATTTTATTAATTTTCTGTCACCCACCATTGTTTGTCAGTCAGGATCGCGACATACACGAGCTTGGCAGTTGTAACAACACTCTGAATGAAAATGCATTAATGGCAATAACAATCTGAGAATTACGAGCCCAAATCATAGCACAAACAACCACAGTTATTGAACATATAATTCGATGTTTACGACACATTAAGATATGATTGTTTACAATGGAGAAAATTTACGTCGTGACATGCAGCGTAGCCACTTTGCCAGCCGCGGTCCAGAGACTTCCAAGGGGGGTTTGTAAGAGTTGCGGAGGAAAAAAAGGAGTCTCAAGAACCAACGGCGAGAGGTCTCCACATCTCATGCATATATTGGCAATTATAGTGCCGTTTGAGCGTAACTTGGGGCAGAGGCCACAAATGATTATATTCTCCAACAAGTGGACGATCTTACTCGATGCCTCGTTCCCTTATTAAATTATAATGGCCCCTCCGGAGGACGGAGAAGAAATTGAAATTCCGCAGTGTCTACGCGTGATTCTATTTCGCTATAATAAGAGTCTTGTTGTTATTGTTTTAAAGACTGCGCTGGTAGACAGAGAACCAAGAGAAGCTCTAAGAAGAGAAAAAGATCTCCTTTTTGCCTCCCCAAGAAATTTTCCCATCGCGCTAAAATCCATAACTTTTCAATATTCTCGCAGTGAAGTTGCAATATTGTTAATTACAAAATGGCAGTTGGGTAATTAAAAATTCCTTAAGCGTAAATAAATGTGCAATAAGATCTAATTAATAGTACCCATTTGTACCTCATAATTTAATCTCTCTGGCCATCAATAGAGCGACTAATGTGTACCAGACATAAACATGGGAATATGACTTTAATTTCTCATGTAATAATTCCCCCAAGCATCCCTCCCCATTCGCCTCATCGCAAATTGCGCGCGGACTCACAATCCGCTCAAAATGTGCAATCAATGCCATTGAACGGAGAACAGTGATCAAATAAATACATAAATATGATCTCTTTGCTGTCACACTTTGACCAAATTCAACCTGAGCTGCCTCCAAAAAAAAATAAATCACCACTCAATCGGGCTTTATAGGGTCTGGCGCGCGATCGATTAGACTGACCAAATATATTGCTTTTTCGGAATAATACCCCAGACGCAATTGTTCGCAATCAGGCATCCAATTCAATAAAAGAAAGAGCCCCCCAATGATCTTTTCAACCATCGACGATATTCCATTCACTTTCCATTCTCTCACGGAACTCCCCACGAAGAGATTTTCCCAAAATATAATTCACTTTTGTGCAAAGAGAGGGAGAAATTTGCTGGATTCCTTCGTATTTAAGCAGCACTAAATCAACCACATTAAAATCCCATAAAACAGAATCCAACATTTTACCTCCATCGTGCCCAATAAATTCTCCGCAAATGTCTTCAATGGCAATTTTGTGAAATAGAGAAGCAAAATTCCCAAATTATTTCCTCACAAATTGAATATTTATAAAAAAAAGGAAAATTATGAAAATTTGTTTATGTGGGAAAATTTTTTTGGATTAGTTTATAAAGAATTTTTAATATCATATATACCTAATAATTAAAATTATATATAATAATATATTTTCCGTTTTATAAACTTTCTTCATGCTTCGCTTTTCAATTTCATTTAAAAAAAGTTTTTTTTTAAGATTCCTGAAAGTTTCACGTGGTTAACGTTAAGTTTAATATTTTTATTTTTTTTTTTAATTTAAAAAATACATTTTTTAAAAATAATTTTGGATTCAATAAAAAAGCATAAAATTTAGTTTTTTTTTTCTAGTTTATTTCAGTTGTAAAAATGTGTATATTAAGGGGGGTCTCTTGGGAAAAATGTTAGAATTTACACATTATTAATATTGTTATTTTTTGGGGTTTTTCTTAAACATGGTTTTCCGATGTTGGTTACATTTGAAGCCTAATTATTAAAGTGTAAGAAAATCACTTTTCGCCCTCTTAGGTGCGACGCCATCTTGTGATTTTCCGTCTCTTTCACAGAACTGCCCTAAAACACAAAGGTAGGTTTTTCTCAGGATCTACTGGATGGATTTTGATGGAGTAAAAAGCAAATGGAAGAGGAAATACCAATGCAGATTTTGATGTACCAGAATTTTGAATTTCCATTCTGGGGCTGAGAAAAGTGGGAAAACGTCAAAAATGGCTGAAGAAAAGTCACATTTTCCCACTTTTCTCAGCTCCAGAATGGAAATTCAAAATTCCGCTACATCAAAATCTGCATTGGTATTTCCTCTTCCATTTGCTTTTTACCCCATCAAAATCCAACCAGTAGATCCTGAGAAAAACCTACCTTTGTGTTTTGACAAAAATCTCAAGATGGCGTCGCATTTAAGATGGCGGAAAATGATTTTCTTACTCTTCAATAATTAGGCTACAAATGTAACCAATATTAAAAAACCAAGTTTAAGAAAAACCCCAAAAAAATAAAAATATTTAATTTCATCAGCTCTCCAAAGAGACCCCCCTTAAACTGAATTTAACTAAAAGAATTGGTAGTTAGTTAGTTTATATTTATTAAAGTATTGATAATTTTTAAACATTAAAAAAAATATTTTTTTAATAATTTATATTCCGCAAGTTGCCATAGCTTTGTGAAGAATCTTAATCATTTCAGTCAATTCATTTAACTTTCTACGATTTTCGAAGATTTCTTCCTTCATCTCGTACTGCAATTTATCAATATTTTTCAAAATTAACGGAAGTATTTCATTGTTTTCAACAACTTTTATGTAATCATCATAAGCATAGCTGAATTCATCTTTAAGCCAATTTGACTCAACATATTCTTCATTGCAAACAATTCCATTGGCAAGTTTTGCATTTTCTTTGAATTTTTCATCTTTAATCATTCGAATATTTTCCTGTTCTGCCATTCTGATTAGAATTAATAATTTAGAACAAGGCACTATGTTTTCAGTTAAATTAATTTCAACCAATTTGGGCATGTAGAGCCACGGGGAGAGGGTAATGTCTGAAATTCGATTATTATTTATGTAGAAATATTTGAGATTTTGGAATATTGACATTGTGTACTCATCAAAGACTTTTATATTATTGTGAGATAAATCCAAAACTTCAATTTGATTATCTGGATGAAAACTATTCCACGAGAGACGGGATAGTTGATTTCGTTTCAGTGTAATTGTCGTTAAATTTTGCATTTTGGAAAAACATTGATTAACTTTTGAGATTTCATTGGAATTCAAGAAGAGTTTCTTTAAACTTTTTAAACCACAAATTGCGCCAAAATTATTTTTTAATTGATTCGAATTTAAATTTAAAACTTCTAAAGAATTATCAGGATTGTTTATTGAGATTTCTTCTATCATGTTATTTTCTGCATTAATTTCATTTCCAATAAAATTTTCAATTTTTAATGATTTTATGGCATTTGAACTAACATTCAGAGAGAAAACTTTAATATATTTCGCATTAATTTTCGCAATTTTATTGTAGCTCAAATCTAACATTTGGAAATCACTTTTATTGTTTTTTGGAAAATAAATGAATTGAAATTTTTCATTTAGCAAATTATGCGATAGATTAAGTGATCTGTATTGATCACCATTGAAAGTATTAGAAGACAATATTTCACTGTTTTCTATTCTATTGTAAGATAAGTCGATATTCTCAAGATTAGGACATCCTTCGAAGGCAGATTCGTCTATAAAATCAATTTTGTTCATAAAAAGATTTAAAGTTCTTAATTTTTTGAATTTTATAACTTCAATTTTTCTCAACACTGAATTTATGTAAGATAGTGATTCCAAATTGAGGTATCTTTCGTATAAATAATCTAATGGAAGTTTTTCACCCATTCTTGAGTTTCTATATGTTATTGTGGCCACATCGCTGTTTCGGATTTCATTCAATGCTGGAAAGTATTTGTTGAATCCTCCAGTGGAGCATTTGACAACTTCAGTGTTTGGTGTTCCATTCTCATTAAATGTGCTAAAGAATGGTTCACAAAAGAGGGGAATGTCTCGATTATATCCTCCATGGACCACAATTGGTAGGAGAATAGAAACACAAAAGAACGTTGCAAAGCTCCTAGAGAGGAAGAATTTAAAAATTAAACAAAAACTCCACAGAATTAAGAATAATTTGAAAGGAATTATTACATTTTTAAAGGACTTTGTTAGATTTTGAAGCACTTTCCGTGAAAATTCATTCCAAACTAACTTTGTATTGCACATTTCAATAAATTTTTGGTCAAATTTATCAAGAAATTATCGCAAAATTTGAACTTTAGTGCTTGTGAATGATAATTATTACATAAAGCTCTTTAAATAATTTCAAATGATAATATTTTTTGCTGAATAAAACATTGAATTATGTTTTCGGCTGAAGCTCGAGCACTGTGTCAAAGTTATCTAAATAAAAACTGACCTTCATCAATAAACAAATTGATCTTGAAAAGTCAATAATTTTATTACTCAAACATTAAAAAAAATTGAATTTATTAACTTCTTGATAAAATGAAATTTGTACATGCATTTTAGAAGATTTTTTTACAAAAATTAAGTTTGTCTAACTTTTTTTCTCGTCAATAGATTTTCACAAATAAAAAAAAACTCTAAAAGCTGCACTCTTCGTCTTTCCAAAGAATCCAAGATGATCAAAATCGGTCAAGGGGCTGATTTTTGGCAGTCGATCCAGTAGACCCTTGCAAAAAGTGCCATTTTCTCTTCTACCAACCCTTAAAAATCAACCCTTTATCCGATTTTGGTCACCCCGGCAGATTTGGAAAGGTGATGAACGTAGCTTTCAAGGAAAAAAAATTTGATAGGAAAAATTTTTTGAGAAACAAAAATATTTTTTTTATTTTCTCGGACAAAATATTATTACTGAAGTCGATTATTTTTGTCGAGGGACTGTATAAGATTTAAATTCTATTCTAACCATAAGTTAATTCCTAAAGTTCAGGACTAAAGCTGATTTTCCCTCAAAACTGCGAAACAAACTCTTCAAACTATTTTTCAACAAATAAAAATAATCTCTAATCTCGAAAAATTATTAATCTTTCAATTGATTTAGAAGCAATTTTATGTCGTGAGTGTTCATAGAAAAGATTAATTTATAGTGGCCCTCACCGCAGATTAAGAAACAAGCTTTTAATTGCACAGCACATATTTGTGGTTTTTCATTTAATTGCAGAGAAATTAATTTATTCTCCGGAGCTGTTTATTTTTCACATTTTTCATGCATTTCGTAGTGTCGTGAGTGATGCACTAATCATCCTCTAAATTGAGATCTCAATTGATTTGTCGAGGAAAAACAGACGTTTTAGCATAAAAGAAACTAATAAAAGAGACTTTAATTGTCGATCATCATCATAATTTTTCAATTGATGCTGAGGTGTGAGGTACACAAAAAGGTCTTGAGAGATTCCCCGCCATAAATGTAATTACATTACACATACAAACTATGTGCCATTACATCACTTTTTTTCCCTCCTAATTGCCATATCTGTGTATCAATTTTAATTGAAATGTCGCACTACGATCATGTAATGCTCTGCCCCTTCCCTTTTTATGTGCGACATTGTGTGTACCATCTCAATTTGAAGGCGCTTATGTGGTTCATTTTATGTGCCATGCGATCATTAACGAAAAAAACGCACTTTAGTACACGCTTAAATGGAGAGAAAACAAACACAACTCTCCATTATCATCATCATGCATTCTTGTTCTCTCCTCAAGCATTCCACCAAGGAATCCCCGAAGCTGCGTGGAGGAAAGATCTTTGACCAATTCCTAAGCTCTTGGATATATAGAATTGCGTGCGTGACGGATTCAATTTAGGCGAAGGGGCATTGGCGCAAAAAAATTTAATGCTCGCGTCCACTTAAATGCTATTTAATCTCCTTCTCTCTCCTACTTTGACATGATTCACTTATCGTTGCATTATTATTTTATTGGTTCGCTCGGCCACTGGTCTTGGGCACCAGGAGATTGCTCGGCGCAGCCTGTGAGTGATGGCTCATGAAATGCCCGAGTGTATGGCACCTCAATTGCTCTGTGTGTGCAACATGAGTCAATTAATTAAATTAATGCCATCAATTGCGCCTTTCCATATTCGACAGATCTCTCTCTCGCCCAGAATGGGGGAGATTGCTTGAATGCCGGGCAATCACTTCACTCGGGGGCGCTCATGGGGCTCCGCAGCACGTATGCTAAAAAGCAATCGCGCGCGAGAATTGGTGCAAATATTGCCGAGAGATGTTTTTTCGGAATATTGAAGATTAAGCACACATTGCTAAATAATGCAAATTTCACCCAAGACAGCATCTTGAATGCCAATCACGGCGCTTAATTACCTGGTTTTAGCGTGCTGCGAAATCTACATGTTATTGAATTCAAGTGTTTTTAAAATAACAATTAGTTTGCGGGGTATTGAAAAAAAAATGGCGAATTAATATTTCCACAAAGTCAATAAACTATGGGAATTATGGAGACAGTTCTTCTTTCTGAGGTTTTGTATAGTTTTAAATTAAAATGAGCTTATTCATTTTGAGACTTTCATGTTTTAGGGAAATATAACGGAAAAATTTGATAGAGCATTATCAAATTTTCAAGGAAAGCCAAAAGAGAGATTTTCCTTCGCAACAGGTTGGAAAATTCAAAAATTTCCCAAAAATTTATTAGCCACGCCCCAATTCATTTTGATATATAAAGCATATGCATTACTGCTTTATTGAATAATTCTACATAGAAATATAGTTAAAATATTTAAGAAAATATCAGAAAGATTGTTTTAGCAGGAATAATTTTCAAAAAATATAAACTACGCCCTCATTTTATCTCAATTTTATTATTTTTTTTTCACACAAAACATATGAATCATGGCTTTATCAAATATTCATATTTAAAAATTGATAAAATATTCAATTAGTTGGTATACCACAATCGTGGCATACCATTTTCTGCTTCTATTTGATGAAAAGTCCCAAATATTTGGCCTTATTCAGCAACCAAGAAATCCTTGAAATCTTTGAATTTTATACCTACTGAAATTTCAAGCAAAATTCAAGGGTATCTTGGTCGCTGAATAAGGCCCATTCTTAGATAATTTCACCTTTAGGAAAATTCAAAAATCTTCATTGTAATGAGAAGAAATCAGAATATCAATTTTCCATCAATCAGTGCCGAAAGATTTAATTTAATAATTTTTAATTAACACTTGGAGGATCGAGGATTCTAACCTCAAAAGTTTGGCCTTAATTTTCTTTCAAAAGAAATTATTTTTCCAATTTTTCTTTCAACAATATTGAAGTAATGAAACTTTCCTATATACAGATGTAGAATTTATCACGAAATGTTAAATAAATTTTAATTCTGTCGCGATCGCGATTGAAAAATCAATACAAAAAAAGTCGAATTGGTCACAGTAAAATCCTCCAAGGGTTAATTGATTAATTAATTAATATATCCAGCGCTAATCAGTAGAAAAGCGATTTTCCAATTTCTTCTAAATACTTTCCACCTCAGCTGATAAAACCATTTTCTACATTGTAACCGTTTTATTGAGAAATCTAATGCCAAAAGCTTTGAAAATCCACTCACATTACACGTGCTTTGTAGGAGTGTGAAGCCGGTCATTGGTGCTCTCAGTAGGGCTCCTGGCTGTATCAATTCACCTAACTTATTTGCATTGATTGTAAATTCCAATTTAGCTCACAAGATTGCAAATTTCACAGCAATAGATGCTCAAGCAATGACCATTCGTGTGGCAATTGAACTTGTCACTGCAAATCGATTTGGTTGTAAGTCAATCATAACGCGTCCAGTTATAAGAGTTGGTGTCCCACAACGTGTAGAAGTTTGTTTATGCGTTGTAATGCGATTTGTGAGCAGCATTAGTAGGCAAAATTGATTTTTTTTGTAAAATTCGGCAATTTGATGGATGAAAATGGTCATATCTCTGGTTCTATAAGACCTACAGAAATTTCTTGACTAGTTTTGGAAAGGTATTTAAACAGGCTATAAATTGACAAAAATTTCAATAATTTTCAAGGTCACCTCCAGAACACAAAATGGCGGCTTTTTGTTTTACGAAAACATCTTTTGGCATTTTTTGTCCCGAAGGAATGGTTTTAAAGGTTTCTGATGTTCTAGAAAGTTGTAGATATTTGCAAAACCTTTAATTTGATACTAAGATGAGCAAAATCGGTTAAGCAGTGTAGGAGATATGGCTCTTAGAACTTTTCAAATTCAAGAATTTTTCAAATAGCTATATCTTCTAAACGGTGACATAGAATTTCTTCATTTTCGGACTGGTTAAAGATATTGAGTCAGGCTACAACATATCAAAATTTAAAGGAAAACGATAACAGATGTTAGGAGATATAGCCCTTTAAAGTTAGGCGATTTTTGTTTTTGTTTTTAGCGCCTCTTGCGGATGTTTTTGAAACTTGAAATGTTTTAGACAGTTGTAGGGCTTCTCAATACCTTTCATTTGATACCAAGATGGTCAAAATCGGTCAAGCCGTTCTTGAGATATATCGAAAAAACACTTTTTGCTTTAGGCCGCCATATTTGCTAAACCGCTTGACCGATTTTCAAGTATGAATTATCGATGAAAATGTCTCATTGAGCTCTACAACATACTGAAATTTCAGATCTCTAGCTATAAGAAAAGTGGTTGACGGTATTTCAAAATGGCGGATGACGGCCATCTTGGATTTTGAAAATGCGAAATAATGAAATTTTACACCCACATTTCTATAGAAAACTTCAAACCCGAAGTCTCTATCTATTGCCGTTCTCGAGATATAAGGCAAAGTTTGGACCACCGGCCGGCAGGCCGGCCGGATCAAAAATTTTCCACCACCATTTTCGTAATGTGGGATGTCTAAAACGTGCTTATACGAAGTTTGAGCCCGATCTGAGGTGGTCGGTTTTTCCGACGATTACAATACTTGGTGTTGGCCACGAAGTGGAACACCAACTAATATTTGAAAATCATTGCATTTTATTTCACACGCTTTCGCATTCTGTGAAAGAAATTGCGGAAGAGTGCGTGGCGAAGAGAGTTTTCTTCGCTACAAAGTTGAGGGGAATTTATTGATTTTCAATACTATGTGGTCCCATTAGTAGTATGGGCTAAGGTGCGCAAAATGGGTATGAAAATGATTTTCATGGCACTGTTCACTTAATTAAGGCAAACACCCTCGCAATGGGACGTCGCAATATTGTACTGATTGGACACACACGATGGGTGGGGCAGGAGGGGTTGAAGAAGATGGTGTTGGCAGAAAATGCTACTGCTTCATTAAATTGATGAGCGACCCGCCGCTGGACGTCACAATCTTGGCCCCGGAGAGGTTGCCCAGGTAGTAGAGGCTCCTTGTATGGGTATGATTAGATTTTTGCATTTTATTTGTTCCACCGTGCATGGGGTCCACTATTACGGGGGGAGGTGGGTCGGGAAAGACGTGGGGAGGTATAGTAGGGAAATAATGCACGCGACATTGTGCAACAAATGACGATAAGTGTATTCGGCGTTTCATTAAAATATTTTAAAATCTTCTTGCATCCACCTTAAAACGCTATATGGGATGAGGCATACAGAATAAACGGCGACGTCGCTAAAAAGCAGCACAACATCGTTTTTCATTTTATATTCAATTTATTTTAATTTACAAACATCTCTACAACATCGTCAATTGACCGGCCCGAATGGAATGAAGGCGCGCGCATTCATGCACCAGCCATCCTCACAGAGTTGTGTGCTCTTGCAAAGGTAAAACATTGTGCCACGGCAGGGCAGGCGCGGCGGGG
Organism: Lutzomyia longipalpis; assembly: GCF_024334085.1. NCBI lineage: Eukaryota > Metazoa > Arthropoda > Insecta > Diptera > Psychodidae > Lutzomyia > Lutzomyia longipalpis. Next base: position 9,637,264 of record NC_074707.1, read on the forward strand.
TGAGGTTCTTAGGGGGTCAGGGTCTTATGGGCAACGGCAGAGAGATGCGAGAAGAAGGCAAGGAGCCCCTCATCTCACGGGCTGTATTCTAATGTGCGAGGAATATCGCGTTCTCTTGAATTCAGCAGCGTGCCGATTGCACATAAATATTTTTCCTATCATCTTCATATGGCTCCGCGTGCTTGCGAGGATCGCGGGGTCCGCGTAGCCAACATCTCATGTTCAACAATACTTCTTCTCCACTGTGAGTCGAGATTGATTGATGGACGCGTGGATTGTATGGAATGGTGGCTCTCAAAGCAAGCAAATTCACGAATTTGGTCAGCAATGTGGCGCCACTCCTTCGGCGGACTTCCATCAAAACATTTATACAACCCATCGCGAGCAAGATCATCGATCGATTTGAGAAATCATCTCTTCTTCATTGCCGTCCTTCTTTTTTCTCCTCCTTCTCAATTCATCCCCAAAAAACCTTCCCAAAAGATTTGCAATGAATCTCAAGAAAAAGATTTTTTTTTTGGGAATTCAGGAATACGCATTACTCGTGCAATGTGGACCATCCGCAATATATGTGAAGATCTCCATAAGTGAAGATGAATCAACACTTGTTGAGAGCACTTTATGACTTTTCTGCACATAAAATAACCCACGAGATTAGCGATGAAAATTGAAGAGCACACAGCACCCGTCAATGGCGTCAAATTGAGAGACCCCGATGGTGATTTAAGATCCTCCTTGGAGAGGTGTTTGTTTTATACCTTTCGCAATTAAATTGGTGTGATAAATGGGCATTAAATTCAAGGTAGGTACTTAATTAAGTGGTGCATCCAACTGTAATCGCGCACTGATAGGATGCCCATTTCTCTGACATCACCAACATGCGTACATTTTGAGTACAAATTTGAAAGGATTTTTAATGTCTTCTTCGGCACAAAGTCTTTAATTATGACTTAAACGTCGACGTTGGGTCATAATTCTCAAAGTAATGGCTTTTGTCGTTGATAAATGACAGATTTTATTCTGCTATAGAATTAGTTTTCATTTAAATGCATAAACTCCTTTCCAATACGAATTATTAACCCTTGGAGGATTTTGCTGGCCACCGTGGCCACTTAGATGTAAAAAAAAAATCGCCAGACAATTAAATTCTATTTAACATTTCGCGATTTTAACGTCTGTGTTTAGGGACTTTCTGTTACTTTAGGTTTTTCTAAATTAAACTTGGAAAACATTTTCTTTGTAAGATAAAATCGATCCTCCAACGGTTAAGGAATTTAACGAGAAAATTGGGATAAAAGCAGGGAAAAAAAGACAGACCTTTAACTTTCTATCTTCGTCCTGTAAAAAATTTATATTAGAAAGATCAATAGAAATAGATCAATCAATAATGCAAACTTTGAGAATTAATCCTTTTGTGTCCAACGTGAAACATAAAAACATTGAAACATGCACTCTTATATCACGATATTTATTCTGTGAATGTATTCAGGGGACTTTTCTCAGTCAGAACGTCTTCTTTGGCCCCTTTTGCGTGAATTTGATGCATTGATTACTTGGAAAAACAATTGAATTTATAAATAATTGGAAAAATGAAATGTTTCACGTTTGGGTCAGCGTATAACCCAATAAACGCCAAAGGGTTAAATTAAATGGAGACGTGGCTTTAAAAACATTTTTCTTTAAATAAATATTCCATATTATCTCAATAGGGAATAAAAAATCAGTTAAACTTAACTTAATTCTTTAAAAAAAAAATTGAAATAAAGAATATTATGTAAATCATACAAATTCTAAGATCAGAGACAAAAATGAATAAACTCCTCCATCTAACCATTGAGCAAATCAATCCCACCGAATGTTCCAAAAACAAAACCAATCGGCATAAATTATTAGAGACATTAATGGATGAAAAATCTAATATGAGTAGATTTAATGTGCTATTTGATTTAATAATTTGATCAAAATGAGTGTTGAAAGGTAGATCGATCATTTCATTCTTTTTCTTCTTTTTGCCTATATCGATTGCTCACAGTGGGAAATGGGAATATAAATTCCATTTTCATAGCACAAGACACTCTCTGTACCACTGTCAATAACACATGTTTCGGATGATCATTGCGCGGAGAGTCTTTAATCTTTTCCGAATGCATCGGCCCGTGAGCCGTGAAGGGGGAGGCAAAGAAATTGTAAGAGATGGACGGGCAGAGATCCCATTTGAATGCGATTTTCAAATTGATTGGGTGTTTTAATGGATGTGTAATGAGTTCAATAAAATGGTCATTTGATACAAAGCTACAATGATAGATTGGATGAACTGATTCAATTATAGTGATTGTACTCCCATCCCATCCACAAGTTTGGCTGATCATTGCCAAGAGATAAATCAAGCAGCAGTGGTATGGTGGTAATTTCTAGTCCATTCTTTTTTCTCCATTTTTCTCCTTGTTTTGCCACGCAGAGGCGCGAGAATATTTGGAATTTCATCCGCGTGGTCTCTTTGCCTCTCTTCGTCTCCTCAATGGAGAGATCCTCTGGAGTTTCTTATATGCTTCGTGGGGAATGTGGTAAAAGTTGATTCTTGAGATTGTTATTTGTGCTATTTGGAATATGTGTGAATGATAGTGGAGGAATAATGGGCATATTTTAACACAATCACGATCAAGCTCCCCTCTTCCCACCTCGGGGCCTTGTCAATTTTTCCATATGTGCCGTACACTCACCCACATGCAATTAAGACAGAGAACAAGAAAAAAAGAAAAAAAGAATTCGAGGAAGAAAAGAATTTTAATTGAATGCTTCTGCTTTTGTGTTGGAATTTTGAATTTATCTCTCGACGAAATGTTCATGATCAAAATCTCTTGTGGCAATGATCATTTTGCAATATGAAGAGCATCAGCTGTTATGCCGCGCAAAGTGCATTGGCGAATGGTGGAGTGTTGTGTGTGTGAAAAAAAACCTCCCATATTGAAAGGAAAGCCTCAATATTGGCCTGTAAATTCAAATCGTATCGACAGAGTCATAAAGTAGTTGTGAGAGCTTCTTAATCTATAGGTGTCATAAAAAATTATGACGGCCATTGACAACCCACCCACGAGATCTGCATTAAAAGCATTCCAATATTTACCCAACTCTGTGCCAACCCAGTGGATCGATCACCCACCACGATAAGTGTTTTATAAAAGCTCACACGATGCATCTCTATCATCTCCTTTGTTTCAAACTCTTTCCTTGCACGTTAACCCTTTCGAGGCAGTTGGAAGCATGATCTTGGATTTTTTTTGTAAATTCCCAGTAAAAAAAATTGATTGAGCTAATAAATGCTTAATCATGATTAGGTCAATCAGATTGATCAATTATTGACCAAGATTTGAACACTCTATTTTCAAATCAGATTGCTTAATAATTGATCTTCTATGTGGTTTTATATTAACTCAATATTGGCAATATTAATATTGATTCAATTTTAACTCAAGCAATTTTGGATCAAGAATTGATCAAAGATTGTCAAAAATATTGTTCTTCAATTTTTTATCAATCGATTGGTCAATTTATGCTCAAATATTGATCAATCACTCAATTTCCGCGCAAATTTTTATCATTTTTTTGTATATTGCAATCAGTGGTTTTTCTTAAGAGCTTATAACTCTTCTTTCTGTTTTAAATTCGGCAAATGAAAAGTGAAATCCCATTTTTCCAGAAAACTAACCTAAAATATTCAAAAACTCAGCATAAAAGAAGTTTTTGTTTAATAAATTTAGATATTTTTCTCGACAATTGTATAGTTTCAAAACAACTCAAAATTTAACCAAAATAACCAATTCTGTACACTTATAACCACTTAATTTAAATTAAATCAAATTAAGGGGGATCTCTTTTGAGAGCTGGTGAAATTAAACGTTTTAATAAGAAAGTAAGAAAATCACTTTCCACCATCTTTGATGCGACGCCATCTTGTAATTTTCCTTAAAACACAAAGATAGGTTTTTCTCAGGATCTACCGGGTGGATTTTGATGGGGTAAAAAGCAAATGGAAGAGGAAATACTAATGCAGATTTTGATGTACCAGAATTTTGGATTTCCATTCTGGGGCTGAGAAAAATGGAAAAACGCCAAAAATATTTGAACAAAAGTCACATTTTTCCACTTTTCTTAGCCCAATATGTTAATTCAAACAATTTGCCCAAGAGATTTCTCTTAAGGCAAGAAAAATACCCTCGTGATGTGAAAGGGTTAATCATTTACAGATATGCATATACCTATACGCGATTTTATTAGGCCATCCTTCTCCCCATATAGCAATCGTGCGATCTATTTTAATTTCTCCCTGCCAATAAAGTAATATATGTGGCGTTTTGCAGAAAAAGCACCAGCGTTGTGCCACAACATTTTGATATGTTGGCGCATTTGTTGAGGAAGAGAATTTCACGGGCATGCCATCATTTCTCAAACTTTATCACCATTGACGGTTGGATGTGATATTTTTATGTTTTCTTGCGAGGATCGTCTACACGCGATCAAATTTGTTCCCCATTCACGCGTACTTTGGTACACGTGAGCGGGTGATGCAGGTCTAATGCGAAAATAGTACCCATTACGGGGCCCATTTCGAATCATATAAAATTGAAAATCGTATCGGTTGGGGTATTTTCATGACATTTATTCACATATTTATTGACAATCCCTGTGAGACGACATGTCACGTATATTTTATGAAAATTTACATCGCATTGGTCATTTGTGTCAGTGTAAACGGCCATTTCTGTGCCTCCTTCTGCCAGCTATTCACCCAACTTCTTCGTTGTTTCCCCATTTTAGCTGTGATTCTTTCTTCAAAGAAGCACAGCTTCTGTGTACACTCAAAAATGCAAAGTCGTCAGATCGGGCTCAAACTCGGGATGAGCACGAATTAGAGTCCCCACATTCCAAAAATCATATGCGCCAAAAATCTTTCCGGCCGTCCGTCCGTCCGGCCGTCCGTCCGGCCGGAATATAACGCAATATTGCAAGAGAACGGTAATAGATAGAGACTTGCGGTCAACGGCAAAGTTCATATATCAGGTGGAAGACATACGATTATGATGTCAAATCCAACCCCCCACCCCTCCGTCCGCCATTTTGGATAACCTCAAAATTTTGTTTTCTCTATATCTCAAGCCCTATTATAGCTAGAGGTCTGAAATTTTGGTATGTTGTAGGGGCCATCAAGACCTTTCCAACGATACTTCATTTTCGAAAATCGGCCAAGCCGTTTAGCCAATATGGCCGACACAATTTTTCATCGAAAATCGGCTATAACTCGAGAACGGCTTGACCGATTTTGATCAACCCGGGCTCAAATGAAAGATATTAACGAGCCCTACAACTGCTCGGAACATTTCTAGTTCAAAAAATGACCACAAGTGGCGCTAAAATCGAAAAAGAAATTTTCGATGAGTTTTCGATGAATATCTCGGGCACCGCTTTATAGATTTGCTTCATATTTTGATATGTTATAGCTGACCATATTATCTAGCTTCATGCCAAAAATGAAGAAAATCTATGTAGCCGTTCCGGAGATATCGCGCTTTAAAGTTAACATGTCATATCTTGAATTGCATAAGTCCAACGCCCCGCGCAGCGGGGCGTTTTATATATACACATATAAAAGTAAAATAAAATATATATAAATGCATAGATATATACATATAAAAATGCAAAGATAAATATATAAACTGCAAAGATAAAAATTAAATATAGCATGGATGGAACAGTATAAAGCGAAAGAACGGTAAGTAAAACTTACGGGCTGTGATTCTTTCTTTGTCAGTGAAATGTGAAATTGACTGAAAATTGAGGATGGGAAAATTTTGAGGAGAGACTTACTCGTGAGCCGAATCACAGCCAACGCCCGCCACGATTAAGGCTTTCTTCAAAATTTCTGCGCGTTGGCTGTGATTCGGCTCACGAGTAAGTCTCTCCTCAAAATTTTCCCATCCTCAATTTTCAGTCAATTTCACATTTCACTGACAAAGAAAGAATCACAGCCCGTAAGTTTTACTTACCGTTCTTTCGCTTTATACTGTTCCATCCATTTTCCCTCACCTCACTGCATAATATTTCTTATGCTCAATCGTTAGAGATAAAATTGTACCTCGCTGAATTGCTGATTGAGTGTTATGATCACACATATTGGTGGGACATTGGATGGATTTGGGCTTCTACGTGAGGTGTTTTAAATCTCTTCAGTAAATCTAAAAGTCATTGCTGCAGTCAGGCAAAAAGGTAATTAATGATCTTTGTAATAATTTTAAAAACTTCTGGGCATTATGTAAATTTTTAGCATTATCTAAAACTTAAGAAAAGGGTTTGAAAGATGAAAAAATCCAACAAAAACTCCTTATTCTATGCTTTAAAAAATGCTGAATATTTCTTACGACACCACTATTTATTACACGACGCGTAAAAAAAAGAATCTCTGATTATTATTCAAATTCGTAATGTATTTACCGTATTTATCTTCATAATTTATACATACATACATAAAGCTCTTTATGCAACAGCTTTCAATTTGAGTGCAAACAGTGCAAAGCTTAAGATAAGCTAATAAGCTCAAAATCTTATTTTTTTTGTGCCAGAAAAAAACTTTCTGAGCAACCTGATATATTGCAGTCATTTTTTAAACTTCTGCACACTTCTTGGCTGCAGTCAATCCAGCAAAGAGTTCATTTTTCCCATTTATATTATTTTCCCATTGAAATTAATAACAGCAATGCCAAGTTGAGGTCGATCGTGAAGAATGGATTATTGGCAATAATTAAAAATCCATCCATATCAATTAATTAATTAGTTCTCATCTGGAGAGATTCGATGCAAGAGAGCTAAAAGACTTGAAGAAGAGGGGGGGGGGAGAAAATTTCTCGTGCATTGAAGGCAAAAGAGCAAAAAGCCCAATTAATTGAATAAAAAGAAACATGATGGCAAAGAGGTCGTTGAACACTTTTGAGTATTTGATTGAGTTATAAAGTGATGATGGTGTGAGCACATTTCTTACACCTCCTCCTGTATTATGCTCCACTGACGGGTGGCGGGAGAGGGAGGGAGTACACACAGAGATAACCCAGAAGTCGTGGCGAGATGAAGAAGAAGTAAAAAAAAATGCCTTTGATGATTGATGTTATTCAAATTATGTGGCGATGGTGGTTCGGCAGATCTTGCGCGTTGAGTTTGAAAGTTTTTAGCCATATCGTGATATACGAAAATAATTTAAATTAACTACTGTTTCTAACGAGACTGACAATTTGACAGGTTCCAGGGGAGGTGAGGTGCTGACGTATGCTTGAAGACTGGAGAAACAAAAAAAAGCATGCGTCTATCTATATAATAAAGAAAGGCCTGTTTGTTGGTAATCGTCGTTCCGACTTTTCTATACAAATCCACACCGTTTATCCGATCGCGATGAAATTTGGTACAGAGGCTCCTTATTACAGGCGGTTTTAGATGGCCGTATTCATTTTCCCCCCAAAGCCCCCCTTCAGGTAGCCCCCATAGAGATTTCATGCAGTTTTTGCAAATTTTTGAATTTGGCGCCTGAAATGTTGTATGAAAATGATTTCTTCTCTTTGCAAATTTTTTCTTTTGGGATTGATAAGTGGCCCCAATCAAACCATCACAATTTTTTTTCCTATAAAATTTGCGCGAAGCGCAACAAATCCCCGCGAAGCGGGGCGAGGTAAATTGGAGCGAAGCGACAATTTACCTCGTGCTCTCTATATAATATTTAAACAACTCACCTTGTCGAATGGCTCAAAAATCAATCTCACAGAGTGCCTCCAATCAATATCATTTTGGGTCCCATCGTGCAAATGCAAATAGGACCCAAAATGGGTGAATGTGGCCCCGTCTCCATTTGGGTGAGAAAATGATCCGTTGAGATCATTAAATTGACAAAAAGCCATTCATCCAATTATCGCCTTTTTGAATTTTAATTAATATTTTCTTCCCGCGTGATTGCCCTCAGTGAGAGACACACAAAAAAATCACCTCAGCTTTACGCCTTATCAGGGACATTTTTCGTTACTCAACCAAAGAGACGCGTATGTTGCCACTCAAGGGGGCGAACAAATTGCTTCTTTATTGTTCGCACCATTCACCCGGGGAGCGAAGTCTTCAAAGTTGACTTTAAAGTGCCACAAATAACATTGATAGAAAATGAGTGGTTGATGTGAAAAAGCAATTGATTTGATACTGAAAATCAAATTGCCGAAGTGACTTCTTTATAATGTTCTCTATACCTCTGTTCCTCCAACATCAAAGGCAAACAAGAAGAAGATTTTGAACTCCTTTGTAAATTCAAAGCTTGCGCGATGTGCATTAAATCCCATTTTATTAATTAACAGATTACGTCCATAAAGATGTTTTGAGCCATTGGAAACCACTGAAGTGCACACAATTTAATTATCACTCTTTATTGAAATAATCTTTTCTTTTTTTCTTTTATTCTTGAGCCCCAAAAGTGTCCTCAAGTGTTGAGAGTTTTGCAGAGGAACTTTTTGATAGCAGTGACTCCTAAGCATACCAAGACAGGGACAATTTATAATGAAAATTGTTTAGATGATAATTCCTTGTAAACAAGGGTTATAAATCTGCAGAATATTTTGGTTTTTAAAGCGAATATTTACGAAGATCTGAATATTTTAATTCGCATAAATACCCCTTTTACTAAAAATCGAAATGGAATAAAAATCGAAAAAGAATTACCCCTTTAATCCTTTCGCGTTTTATGGGTCATACGCGGACCCAAACGTGAAACATTTTATTTTTTCAATTATTATTTATGAATGTAGTTGTTTTTCCAAGTTGCAAATGCATCAAATTCACGTAAAAGGGGCCAAAGAAGATGTTCTGAGTGAGAAAAGTTCTCTAAAAAAATCACAGAATAAAAATCATGATAAAAGAGCGCATGTTTCAATGTTTTTATGTTTCACATTAGACGCGAAAGGGTTAAAGGTTGAATTTACTAAATATCGTCTTGAATTTAGTTCTTTGCAGGCTTAAATTAAACATTTTTTTTTAACTTTTTGTTCTTTAATCCCTGCCTTTTTTAGAACTACAAATTAAATAAAAAGTTTTCGTCTTGTATTTATCCTTTTTAGAGGAAATTACTTTTTTTGGCTTTAATTTATTTGATTTTAGTCCTTTTTAGGATTCATTTTAGAATCTAATTAATTTTTTTATGCTTCTTCTCCTCATTTTGAGACTAAAAACCAAAATTTTGATTTCTTAGGCGAATTATGTGTAGGTATATTAACAAATATTCCGAATATTTCCGAAGATCAGATTAATTTAATTCTCCTTGCTTATAAAGAATTAATTCAAGCAAAAGCGGACTAAATATGCATTTGAGAGAAAATTATAGAATCGCCAAAAGGACTTGCTCTTTACTGGCATCAGGAGAAAAGCTAATAAAGATCAAAATACAAGGAGAGTTTATCTGGCGAATATTTTAGTTTATTTTTACCGGCTTCTTAGGAAAGAATTTTATCCTTTTGAAAATTTTTCTATCATTTTTCCTTCTCCAACATTCATGTCTTGGCAAACTGGAGGTGTCACCGTTGACCCTATATCATGTGAATTTATTCGATTTATTCGATTTACTCACATCCCAAATAATCTTTCCTGTGCGGTATGCTGCCTCTGGTCATGCCACAAACCAAAATGAAGTTATTAATATTGAAATGTGCGTGACATTCGATGACTCTGCATCAAGATTATCTCCGAAATTATTGCTGATCTGTGTCTGAGTGAGATTTTTCTCTTCAAAATAAACCTTCCTCACCTCACCTTCTTCCCCAAATAAAAAGAAAGAAAAACCTAAAAATTAATTCGACTGATGCACTTTAGTCATTACGATAAATTAGTAGTTTTGTGAGCCGGAAAGATTTTTTTTTCTGTCGCGTCGTCGCTACTTAATCAATGAAATTCCCAGAGAAGTCATGGTGGAGTTGACATTTTTCGAGAGCTATACGAAGATAAATTTACTATTTTGTCACATGACTTGTTCCCTTGTTGATTTTCGCATGGTAAAATGCGTAAATTCATCGGATGGGCAATCAGAGTTAATCAATGAGGAAGATGGTGGAGTGAGATTAACTCGCACATTATGGATCGTCCATTGAGCACCTCTTTTTGAGGAATATTGCACAATTGCTGAAAATTTTAGCCACATACATTTCACATTGTAAATGGTAATGAGAAATTTTCACACGTCCTTTCACATTGGTGTGACCCCAAAAAAAATTCCACTACGATCGACCCCAAAAGAGGGTCATTCTTTGGTGTTTTCGCATAAGCCACGGAGTGTGGCGCGGGAAAGTGCCGCCAAAAGTGAGGCATTTTCTCCCGTGATATCCATTAAAAAGCTAAAATAGTGATTAATTAAAATTTATGCCCACCGATAATTGCTGAAGTTTTAATTGTTCGAAAATTGCCCGCGATAATTTACCGTGTATGCTGTAAAAGTCAGACATTATGAAATTTGTTGGGTTGGAGGAGAGACAGCAGAAAAACAAAGTTTGTTGCAACTTATTATTATATATAAAATACATACCTACATTATTAATGTATCTAAGACTCTGAGGAAATATTAGAAATTTATTTTCACAATTTCTTGCCTTTTTTTCTTTATTTTCTTGTCAAGAAAACATTTCGTTATTTTGAATTATTGGTGATGAATCCGTGCGGAGGATTTATTCGCATCAGTAAAAGAAATCAACTCTATGTGGCCGTCAATCAAAATGCGATCCACATTGAATTGCCGAGGGAATAGTCGGATGAAAATTTATGTTTTACAGTCATTACTAAATCGATAGTACGTCACCTCTTGCATTCTCCTTGGACTTGTCTGTGATTTACTGGCATTTCACCCACAGAGATGGACTGTCTGCAGTATTTTTATTCAACTTCTGGGTATTTTGTTGTGGAATGACATCAATCGGCGCTTTTCAATTGTTACAAACGACCTATCGACCGCCTATGGCGTCGTATTTACGCATCGGATCTACCGCGAAGTTGAAGATCTTCAAGAAGAACTATATTATGCGTGGAAAGCCTAAACGGGAGGCTTATTTGGTTAAAATTTGAGCTTCTCCTCCGAGGGGCTGATAAATCTTTCAAAAAAGCCCGAAAATCTTTTCATGTAGATTATCCTACAATTAAGTTTAGAATTTTATGCTAAATTATTCTTTGAAAAATAATTTGAAGAAAATAAAATTTATTAAAAACGGAAAGAGGTTTTTTTTTATTTTATGATTTTTGTTCAGAATATTCTGACAAAGCTTTCAAAGTTATGTTCAGTGTATTTTCCCACAAGCTTTTGCAAAGTTTAGCTTCAAAATTATCTAAAAAAAAAATTAATTCTAAACAAATATTCTTAAAATTTTGCACAAGAACTTTCAAATCTCTTCCTTTAACCAAATCTATTCAATTATTGTGAAAACATAAATTTTTATGCTATTTTGAAGAAATCAAAGACAATGAAGTAAAATAAATCTGAATCTGGGTCTTATTGGAGTATTTTAGAGCACCACAACAGCATTAGTACAACAAAATGCTTCATGGGCAAAACAATAAAGAAAAAATCTTAGCCTAATAAAATTTTCTAATTATTTTAAATAAATCTTTATGATTTTATTAATGGCATTTTATTCTGCTTCATTGGTTTCTATTTAATTTAATCTTTAAGCTTGTGCCAAGAAAATTTCTTTAAAAAAAATAATTTAATCAGCAACATAATCTTGTATAGTTTGAACGGCTTTTTAGTATGCTCCTTTTGGGATTCCTAGTTATATTCTTGTGCAAATTAAATGTCTATGAAAGTATGTTAGTTGGTGATATCTTAAGAAATACTTTGGGGAATTTTCCTCAGGACAGAGATAACGAATTTGCTGCTCAAACGAATTTCTCGATGGATGTGGTAAAGTAAAGAAATTAAAAATCTTTTATTCCCTTTAATACTTTTATTCTTCGATCTTTCTCAAGTACTCAATGGTCAGAAGAAATGGCTATCCATTGGAAAGTCATGAAGTTCAAACTCCAGACGGCTACCTGTTAACGGTTCATCGTATTTCTCATGGGAAAATGGGAAGAATTCCCGGAAAATCAAGGAAACGTGTGGCTTTCCTGCAACATGGATTTTTATCATCATCAGCAGACTGGATTGGACTTGGACCCCAACGTGCTCTGGCTTACCTCCTAGCTGATCGTGGTTTTGACGTCTGGATGGGGAATGCAAGAGGAAATAAATTTTCTCGATGCCACGTTACAAAAAATCCAAAAGAATCATCATTTTGGGATTTTAGTTGGCACGAAATTGGGGTGTTTGATGTACCAGCTATGATTGACTACGTCCTCAGGGAGACAGGTCAAAAGCAACTTCACTACGTTGGACATTCTCAGGGAACAACAGTCTTGTTCGTTATGCTCTCCCTTCGTCCCGAGTACAATAGAGTTCTCCTTACAGCTCACGCCTTGTCTCCTGTTGCCTTCATGTCTCACGCTCAGAGCCCTCTTGTTCGTCTAGTAGGTCAGTTTGGTGACCTTATTACATGGAGTTCTTACATTCTTGGAATGAGGGAGTTTATGTACGACAGCACAATGTTGCGTCTTGCAGGAAGCATTGCTTGTACGAACACTGTAACAATCAGAGAAGTTTGTGCCAATATCGTATTCCTAATAGCAGGATACAATTCTCCACAACTAGATCGCGTAAGACTAGCAAGTCTAAGAAAACTGTCATCAAGTACTAAATGAGAACTAAAAATTTCAACATTTCAGGACTCTCTTCCGGTTATGCTGCAACATTTTCCTGCTGGTGCCTCTATGCTGCAGCTAATTCACTATATTCAGCTTTTCAAATGCAACTGCTTCCGCCAATTCAACTACGGTTTAATGGGGAATATGATGAAATATAAAACTCCTGAACCACCGGAATATCCTCTAGAACGGATAACGGCCAGGATTTATCTATACTACGGCGATAATGACTGGTTGGCGGCTACAAAAGATGTTTTTCATCTTCATACATTAATCAGAAATTCAGTACTTATTAGAGTACCAATGGCTGGATTTAATCATCTTGATTTTATCTATGCTAAAGATGTACGAACTTTACTCTATGAAAAAGTCATTCAATTAATGTTTAACTAAATAATCGATAGGAGATTGAAATTTTACTATGCTGTACAAAGATCTTAAGACAGATCTCACAAATTTATTTGTTGTCGTAGCTCAACCATGCACTAGAACGGTTTAGTCATGAGTTAGAGGGCTGAGGTTACTGAGGGAGTTGCTCACCGATCGAGGCATCTGTGAGCAACTGATTTTTTCAGACCAAGATACTTGAAAACTCATTGAATTTGATGTCATTAAAATGAATAAACTCCTTTTCACCATCTTTTAAATTTTTAACATTTCAAAATTTCTCTTAATTCAGTAAAGATAAAACAGTTTTAATCTAGACTAGAGGAAATCCTAATTAACAGCCCCCTGGCATACGCTAGAGATTGAATAAGTTATTCATTTGCAGATTGATTGAGTGAACCACCTATTGCGATGAGGTCTCTCATGCATAAGCAATAAGTTTTGGGGTGAGTGCGCGCATCAATAAAGCTCTTTCGCGGATCATCTCACATGGGCATTTTTTTCTTCTTCTTCTGCAAATGCTCACCAGGTGATAATATCTCTGGCCAATTAGCAATAAAAGAGAGATGCCTACAAGTACCTTTCATCGGGATTGGGGTCCATGGCAAGTCTTGCATGCGGCATGAAAAATTGCAGCCACCTTATTGTCTGGTACCGCTTGAAGGTGCATATTTGCAATGATAATAAAATATCAAGTTTATTTAGGATGGAGAATAAAATGGTGTGTTTGCTGGGGCAATAAAAGCATGTACGCACATCTCTTCATGTGCCGGCTTCAAACTCAACAGAGAGAGAGATGCTTTATTGATGGGTGCCAATTTGTCCAGCTGTCTCGGGATGCAAACAATTTTGCAAAATGTGATCGTTAGAGGCGCAACATTATAAAGAATGGATGCATGGCAAATGGCCAATTTTCCCCACACACAGATAAGAAATTAAATACATATAATCACTTTAAGAGGGAGGAGAGATTAGACGGAGCCTATGAGGTTCAATTAACCTTCTTCGCGTGCAATTAAACAATATTCTGGGAATAATGATTAAAATGTTATTTATCAAATAGGCAAGTGACAGGCCTGTGTGGGTCTGAGAGGGGTTTGGGGTCGATTTTTGCAATAAATTGTCGTTTAGTATTTTCCACTTGTCCATCAAAGTTTTCTATATGTAGGTAGGTATCTATGTGTGTGATTTGGACAGGAGAAAAGCCCGTTGAGCGCCACACTAAAATGGAATGAAATTTATCCATAGAGGCCCCCAATATGAGCCTTTTAGCCATTATTGAGCACAAATTATAGCATTTCCCTCAGTTTGTAACCGGCGTGGAAATGTTGAATTATGTGCACTCAGCAAAATGACAGCTGGGCAAGGAATGAGCACCGACACAGTGCTGTGTATTTGCTCATAATTGACATTGAGAAATGATCAACTCGGTAGATATCGCATTTATCCACCAGCCATTAGATAAAATCCGCACAGACACGCAAAATGCCCCAGAGATTCTAAATAGCTCAACGTAGAATGAGAGATGATTCCTCCAAACAGCGATCACCGACGAAGAACAATATGGACCCACTACATAACATACATATCAACGTATATAGCAAATAGCCAAAGCATACCTATGTGTGTACATAACTTCCTTTAGGGTGCGAGAAAACAAAGAAAATCTCAAACTGTAGTGCAGGCACATGAGATGGACACCCAGAACTTGAGAGCACACAAATGAGAAAGACAGACAGGCATAAAATATGATCGCGATCTTTCAACTCTATTTGCATGAAGATCGTATTAATTAAATATGCGGAACATTGGCACTGATGGGAATCGATAATTTCTCTACATGGGCGATAAAATTAATTTATACACAAAATGCCCTGGGTCACACAGCCCATTCCACCCGGGTACATATACGCTACATATAATGTTATTGTTGGGGCCTTTCATTGCGCCCCATAAGATGGGCAAATTGGAAAGGATCACTCACGGCAATGGCAAATGAGGCATTAGTGAGAGGCAACAAGAGTGCAAAAACACAAATTGAGCGAGATTGCGTTCTTTACAAGACTCGCGGGTTAAGCGGTTTGCAAATGAAAGTAAATTCTTCACATTGTTTTGGCGTTTACGCTATTATATCGCTTTTAAGGAGTTGCATAAAGAGGGGCTTTTATCAAACGCTTAATTAAATTCTAAATAGATTTTTTTTAATTGGGCTGAGATTTTATTGAAATAAATTTATTAAAAAAAATTACAAATCGTTAAAAAATATTTAAAAAGTAATTTTGCTAATTCGTTGGTTCCTGTCTACGGTTAAAAAACCAAATTAAAAAATAAAACATATTATTAAATTTCTTTAAGTTTTTTTTTTAAATTTTCATTAATTATTAGCCAATTTATTATACTTTTTTTTTATAAAATTGATTAAGAATATTTTCCTTTTTTTAATTAAAAAAAAATAGATTTGGTAAATATGTAGATGTTTTATTTTTTATATTAAAAAGGTATTCAAAATATTACAAAAAATATAAATGTAATTAATTTAAATTTTAACATCATAATTAATTTTAAAAAAAACTTTTACACCACCCTGTGAGTGTTTACGTATTTTACTGTTCCAGTTAAATAGTTTTCATTTGCTGCTTCTTTTAAGTAAAAAGTTTATTAGATCATTAGTCGGTGTTTTCCCTATTTTTGTCAACTGATTTCTCGACTATTACAGTTTAGTGTTTAAGCAGATTTCAATGAATTAAGTCCTGTCAATGAATACTTCGGACAGCAATAGTGCTGCTCATGCAGTTCTAGCTGAATGGTAAGTCAGAAATTTACTAAAACGATCAGTTGAAATTATTTAAAAAAGAAAACCTTTCATCCAGGCCTAAAAAACGAAGATTTAATTGGATGTTCTGGAAATCCCGACGACACATCGTCACTATTATGGGACTCTGGGGCTTCTTCAATCTCTATACAGTGCGGGGAAATTTTAGTGTTGCAATCGTGGCCATGACTAAAGTCGTAAATGTAACCCTTGAAAATGGAACAGTTGTGCGGCAGCAGGAATTTGAATGGGATTCCAGACAACGAGGCCTAGCTCTAGGATCATTGTTCTACGGCTACATTTGTACGCAGATGATTGGAGGAATTTTGGCGGCACGTTTTGGCGGGAACGTTGTGAGTATAAGTTTTTTTTTTCAAGTAAGATTGATGTTTAAACTTAGGTTTATTTTAGGTTTTCGGATGTGGGATCGGGATAAGCACGATCCTATCTATAGTATCATTAGGAGCAGCTAAGATAGGAATTTATCCTCTAGTTGCCGTGAGGATTTTAATGGGACTTTTTCAGGTATTTTACATTCTAATATAAATTAAAGGCAGTTTACTTAAACCTACGTAACCGACAGGGTGTGGCCTTTCCAAGTATTCAAGACGTTTACTCAAATTGGGCACCTGAATACGAGAAAACTACAATGGCTGGCCTTGTTCAGAGTGGTTGTCAGATTGGAGCTTTCACTTCATTCCTTATATCAGGATTCTTTGTTGAATACTTCGGATGGGAGAGCGTTTTCTACATCTTTGGTCAGTATTTTCAGTAACCATCTTTATCAATGAATTTTCCTAAAATCCGTTAATTTCATATACGTTAACTCAGACTTCTAATTTTAGGAGGTTTCGGTTGTTTGTGGTTTGCTCTGTGGATGATCTATATTAAAAGAAATCCTGCAAGTGATCCTCGCATTACAAACGAGGAAAGGATCTACATTGAATCTAGTCGAGAAAAGAATACAAACCGAAAATTAAAAGACGTTCCTTGGAGAACTATCCTTACATCAAAAGCAGTTTGGGCACAAACTGTACCTAACTCCTGTGATGCATTTGCAACTTTTACCTATCTCACACAAATCCCATCCTATCTGAATGACGTACTAGGCTTCAATTTGGGTGCTACAGGCTTCTTCTCAGCAGCTCCCTTCCTGATGTTCATAATCTTGACACCTGTTGCCAGTGGATTGAGTGATTTCTTGCGATCTTCGAAGATTTTATCAACGACCAACGTACGGAAAATTTGTATATCAGCTGGCTTTCTCACAGGGGCCATTTGTCTCATAATCATGTCTAATTCAAAAGACATGTCAACCATCTGGGCTTGTCTTATTGTAGCAGTTGGAACGTCAACCTTTATGAAAACGTCGTATTTGTAGGTTTAAAGATTTATTTAAATCATTCTGGATTTATTTTAATATTGTCTAATGCTATTTTAACAGTTCAAACCCAATCGATTTTGCTCCGGCTTATGCTTCAATTATAATCGGATACTCTACCACTTTTGCCTCTATTCCTGCAATTGTAGCACCAACATTAGCTGGTTTTATTGTTCGCAATGGAACTCAGGAAGAATGGAAGGTTGTTTTCTACATAATAGCTGGATTGGCCCTATTTGGAATGATCTTTTTTATCCTCTTTGGACAAGGGGAATTGCAAGAATGGGCAAAATGTAAGACAACGCAGGAAACTTCAAAGTGTATTGAACCCTTGCAAGAACATCTAGAAGATTTAGAATAAAGTTAGAAAATAATGAAACATCAATCTCGTATTGAATAATATTCAACTCTTTAAATTAATATTTTAAACAAAATTCTAAAACTCTCGGATTAGCGAATTACGTTGATTCTGTGTAATTTATTCTTTGTTTTGTAGAATTTTCCAAGGTAAAGTGTAACGTATTTGTACATTTTTGCCGAACTAAATAACAATGAAAAAATTTAATTCATAACTTTCTTTCAAAGTTTAGTTGATAAAAACTTTATGAGATCATTTTGGGTAGTGTATGAACGTACACATTGTCAAAGATTCAGTACTAAAAGTTCTACTGAGGTGTTGAAATGTACAATAACGAAGTGTCTGGTGATGGAAACTCATATCCCATTGAACGGTAAGTGTGTTAAATTTAAATATAAATTCAATGAACTAATTAAAAAATTAAATATTGTAGTGCCCTAAATAAAGGTTTTGATTGGAAACTATGGAAGACACGTAGATTTGTCGTAACTTTTATGGGACTCTGGGGTCTTTTTAATCTCTACACTGTGAGAGCAAGTTTAAGTGTTGCAATGGTGGAAATGACGCAAATTGTCAATGTGATCCTTGTAAATGGAACAGTTGTGCAGCAGCAGAAATTTCAATGGGATTCCAGGCAGAAAGGAATGGCCTTAGGGTCCTTTTTCTACGGCTACATATGGACTCAAATGTTGGGAGGAGTTCTTGCAGCACGTTTTGGTGGAAATATTGTTAATTTACACAACAAATCACTCTCTTTGATAAACTACTAATTTATTTTATCATTTTTTTTCAGGTTTTCGGTTATGGACCAGGAATAAGTTATATCCTAAATTTATTCTCACCTACAGCAGCCAAACTTGGACTTTACCCATTAGTTGTAGTCAGATTTTTAATGGGATTACTTCAGGTACTTTTGTGAACTTAAGGAAGCTTTTAAGGAGCGATAGCTATGTATTTATGTTACTGTTTTCATGTATATAGCCTTGGTTGACTTTGTCTTGATCCTAAAAACATACTTGGCTGTATTTTTAGTATCTAATTTGCCAAGTTCATTGGTATGCAAAAAGCAGTAATAACACTTTTTATATTCCTTACAGGGTGTATCTTTTCCCAGTATTCAAGATATTTACTCAAATTGGGCTCCAGAATATGAGAAGACAACAATGGCAGGTATTGTTCAAAGTGGAAATCAAATTGGAGCCTTCACTTCATTCCTTCTATCTGGATTCTTAGTTGAATATTTTGGCTGGGAGAGTGTCTGCTACTTTTTTGGCTAGTTCAAGAGATCTCACTTCATTTGGCGAAACAAACTAAAATATTTTTTTACTTCGCAGGAGGAATTGGTTGTCTTTGGTTTCTCCTCTGGGCAATCTACATCAAGAGAAATCCGGCAAGTGATCCTCGTATTTCAGCTGAGGAAAGAGCCTACATTGAGTCTAGTCTTGCAGGGAAAAATCTTCGGGAAGACACTAAAATTCCATGGAAGCTTCTCCTTACGTCCAAAGCTGTATGGGCTCAAGCAAGCTTAACGATCGTTGATGCTTTTTTCACTTTCACCTACATGACTGAGATGCCAGCTTATCTTAAAGATGTTCTAAACTACAATTTGGGCACTTCTGGCTTCCTTGCGGCAATGCCATTTCTCCTTTTCATCATTCTTACACCAATTGCAAGTAGTTTCAGCGATTTCTTGCGTTCCAGAAAAATTCTTAGTACGATAAATGTTAGGAAATTATTCACTGGAATTGGTTTACTATGTAGCTGTGCATGCCTTTTAATTATGTGCAATTCAACCTCTACGACAACAGTCATGACCTGTCTCATCATTTCAGTGGGTGTAACTACATTCACTAAAATTTCTTATTTGTATATTAATTGTTTTTATTTAATTTCTTTTGAAAAAAAAATTAAAAATTCCTTTTCTTGCAGTACAAATCCTTTGGACTTTGCTCCAGCTTATGCATCCGTTGTAATGGGATTTTCTAATACTTTAGGAGTAATTCCTGGAATTTTGGCACCAACTATTGTTGGATTTATAGTCCGCAATGGGACATATGATGAATGGCGGTTAGTTTTTTACATTATATGTGGTTTTTTTTTGATCGGATTGATTATTTTTGGCTTTTTTGGCCAAGGAGAAATTCAAGAATGGGCGAAAGGAAAAACAAGGTCTTCAAATGCGTGTACAGAACCTTTACAACAAGAAATGGAAAGTCGTCAATGAATTGAAATTTAAAAAAAAATAATAAAAAAAATTGTTTTTTTTTGTAAGATAAATTTGTATTTTGGTTGTGAGTTTGAATAAAGTAAAATCCACATTAAATCGTAAATTGAAATCTTAAATCGAGACTAACAAATACTAGTTCACTCTACTTCAATTACCTTTCATTAGTTGGTGTTCCATTTCGTGGCCAACACCAAGTATTGTAATCGTCGGAAAAACCGACCACCTCAGATCGGGCTCAAACTTGGTATGAGCACGTTTTAGACATCCCACATTACGAAAATGGTGGTGGAAAATTTTTGATTCGACCGGCCTGCCGGCCGGTCGCCTAAACTTTGCCTTATAACTTTCGAACGGCAAGAGATAGAAACTTCGAGTTTGAATTAAAGGTTTTGCAATTCACTACAACTTACTAGAACATCAGAAACTTTTAGAACCATTCCTTGATGGCAAAAAGTGAGACAAAATGTTTTGGTAAAACAAATATGCGCCATTTTGTGTTCTAGAGGTGGCCTTGTAATGTATAGTCAGATTATAACTTATTTCAAGACCTTTCCAAAACTAGTCGAAAAAAATCTGTAGGTCTTACAGAACTTGAGATATGAGCATTTTTATCTTTCAAATTGCAGGATTTAAAAAAATACAACTTTGCCTATATGTATACTAATACTGCTCATAAATTTAATTACAACGCATAGACTGACCCCTCCGCGTTGTGGTATACAAAATTTTTTAACTGGACGCGTTATGGATAACTTTATTTTTTCTATTTGTAGTACCGCTGGTACTAACTGTCATGGTATAGGACAGATTGGCTTATGTGTGTGGGGTTGGCGGGAGTCTTTAGGTGACTCTCTCTCCCAACCACCCTAGTACGGTTGGCTCAGTTGCTCGTGGGCCATGGGGTCGTACGGACGGACCCACCCCATAAGTCTGAATCGTAGTACCTGGCTATGACAATTGGCACCTCATTGTCAGGTATTTTACATATTGTAGAATTTTCCAATGTAAAGTCAAACGTGTTTTTACATTTTTTTTCTAAACTAAATAACAAAGAAAAAAAATTAATTCACAGCTTTCTTTCAAACTCTAGTTGATAAAAACTTTATGAGATCATTTTGGCTAGTGTATGAACGTACATATTGTCAAAGATTCAGTACTAAAAGTGGCATTGAGGTGTTAAAATGTACAATAACGATGTCTCTGGGGAAGGATTCCC
Source organism: Lutzomyia longipalpis (assembly GCF_024334085.1). NCBI lineage: Eukaryota > Metazoa > Arthropoda > Insecta > Diptera > Psychodidae > Lutzomyia > Lutzomyia longipalpis. The sequence continues at coordinate 9,658,434 of NC_074707.1, forward strand.
ATATCCTATTGAACGGTAAGTGTGTTTTTAAATATAAATTCAATGAACTAATTAAAAAATTTAATATTGTAGTGCCCTAAATAAAGGTTTTAATTGGAAACTATGGAAGTCACGTAGATTTGTTGTAACTTTTATGGGCGTCTGGGGTTTCTTTAATCTCTACACTGTGAGGGGAACTTTAAGTGTTGCATTAGTGGAAATGACCCAAATTGTCAACGTGGTCCTTGAAAATGGGACAATTGTGGAACAACAGGAATTTAAATGGGATTCCAGGCAAAAAGGAATGGCCCTAGGTTCCTTTTTCTACGGCTACATATGGACTCAAGTGCTGGGTGGAGTCCTAGCTGCACGCTTTGGCGGGAATATTGTTAATTTACGCAACAAACTTTTATCCTGGACGAACCATTGATTTTATTAATTTTTTCCAGGTGTTTGGTTATGGACCAGGAATAAGTTATATCCTAACTCTGCTCTCACCTGCAGCAGCGAAACTTGGACTTTATCCATTAGTTGTATTAAGGGTTTTAATGGGATTATTTCAGGTATTTTTGTGAGTTTAAGGAGACTTGTATCAAATCTCAAATCTAGTCCAGTCGATAGTTGCCTTAATCATAAAAAAGCACAAGCTTAAGCTGTTTTTGAGTTAGAATTCTCTCATTTAATTTTAGCATTTATTTTGTCAAGTTCATTGATGTGTAAAAACAAATTATGACGCTTTTTATATTCCTTACAGGGTGTCTCTTTTCCTAGTATTCAGGAAGTTTATTCAAATTGGGCACCTGAGTACGAAAAGACTAGAATGGCAGGTATTGTTCAAAGTGGAAATCAAATTGGAGCTTTCACTACATTTCTTCTATCTGGATTCTTAGTTGAATATTTCGGCTGGGAGAGTGTCTTCTACTTATTTGGCTAGTTCAACAAATATTCCTGGTTTTGATGAAGAAACTAAAATATTCTTTACTTTGCAGGTGGTATCGGTTGCCTTTGGTTTCTTCTCTGGGCAATATACATCAAGAGAAATCCGGCAAGTGATCCTCGTATTTCTGCTAAAGAAAGAGCCTACATTGAGTCTAGTCTTGCGGGGAAGAATCTTCGGGAAGATACTAAAATTCCATGGAAGCTTCTCCTTACATCCAAAGCTGTATGGGCTCAAACAATCGTAACCATCGTTGATGCCTATTTCAGTTTCACCTACATGACTCAGATCCCAGCTTACCTTAAGGATATTTTGAACTACAATTTGGGTACATCTGGCTTCCTTGCTGCCATACCTTTTCTCCTTTTCATCATTCTCACACCAGTTACAAGTATTGTCAGTGATTTCCTGCGTTCCCGAAAAATTCTTAGTACAGTAAATGTTAGGAAATTATTCATAGGAAGTGGTTTACTATGTTGTGCTGTATGTGTCCTAATTATGTGCAATTCAACTAACATGACAACAATCATGACCTGTCTCATCATTTCAGTGGGTGTAACAACTTTTACTAAAAGTTCTTACTTGTATGTATATTTTTTTAATTTATGTTTTTACATAAAAAAGAAATACCTAATGTGAAATTTATTTTTTTGCAGTACAAACCCTCTGGACTTCGCCCCAGCATATGCTTCGGTTGTAATGGGATTTTCTAATACCTTGGGAGTACTTCCGGGAGTTTTAGCACCAACTATTGCTGGATTTATAGTTCGCACAGGAAGCTATGATGAATGGAAGTTAGTTTTTTACGTTACGTGTGGATTAACTTTTTTCGGAATGTTCATTTTTGGATTTTTTGGCCAAGGAGAAATTCAAGATTGGGCAAAAGGGAAAACAAGGTCTTTAAATGCGTGTACAGAGCCTTTACGACAAGAAATGGAAAGTCGTCAATGAATTGATAATTTAAAAAAAAAATGTTGGTTTTGTAAAATAAATTTGTATTTTCGTCGTGGGTTTGAATTAACTAAAATCTACATTAAATCTTTAAAAAAAAAATCTTGAATTTTTTTCAAATTCGACGTAGAACCTTCTTAAGCTGTTTCTTCTAGTACATATTTGTGGTGTTGACGAACACCAGAAGTAGTAGCCTATTAAAATTTCCTTTATTTTATTATTTTTTCTTGGATTTAAATAGGCAATTTCTTAAGTTAGTTTTTCATCTTCCAGCTGCTGTTGTAATTGCAACGGCTCGGTTGCATTTTCCAGTTTCTTCTGCTCCCTCTTTGCCCATTCCTGAACTTCACCTTGACCGAAGAGTACAAAATATGCCATTCCGAATAAAGTTAATCCAGCAGCTATGTAGAAGACTATCCGCCATTCTTCACGAGTCCCATTGCGAACGATAAAACCAGCCAGTGTTGGTGCAACTACACCAGGAATCGTGGCGATTGTATTGGAGAATCCCATTACAACCGATGCATAAGCTGGTGCAATGTCCAAAGGATTTGTGCTGAAAAGAAAAGCTTCTTGACGAAATCTAAAATTTTGCAAAAGAAACTAAATTCTTACAAATACGCGCATTTTGTTAGTGATGTTGTCCCAACTGCAACGATGAGACATACCCAGATTGTCATCATATCAGTTGCATTTGACATGATAATAAGGCAGATTGTACCCATGAGCATTCCACAAACTATAAACAACTTCCTCACGTTTACAGTTGATAGAAGCTTTGAAGAGAGCAAGAAATCGCTCAAAGTACTAGCAACAGGTGTTAGGAGGATGAACATCAGAAAGGGAGCTGCTGAAAAGAAGCCTGTAGCACCCATATTGAACCCTAGTACGTCATTTAGATAGGATGGAATTTGTGTGAGGTAGGTAAACGTTGTGAAGGCATCACATGAGCTGCACACTGTTTGAGCCCAAACGGCTTTGGACGTTAGAAAAAGCTTCCATGGAACTTTTGCGTACTTTTTATGATTTTCCTTTTTCCGATTTGACTCAATGAAATCCCTCTCTTTCCTTGAAATACGAGGATCACTTGCAGGATCTCTCTTAATGTAGATCATCCAGAGGAGAAACCACAGACAACCAATACCGCCAAAGAAGTAGAAGACACTTTCCCAGCCGAAATATTCAACCAAGACTCCAGATAGGAGGAATGAGGTGAAGGCTCCAATTTGACTTCCATTTTGTACAATCCCTGCCATTCTGGTCTTTTCATACTCAGGTGCCCAATTTGAATAAACTTCCTGAATACTTGGAAAGGATACACCCTGTTGATAAAGATTTTACTTTTCCTTATTCATTTTAAAGACTTTTGTGAGCTTTAGCCTGTACATACCTGAAACAGCCCCATTAAAGTTCTCACTACGACCAAAGGATAAATACCGAGCTTTGCTGCACCCAGTGATACAAGAGAAAGGATAATACTCGTCCCAATTCCAATACCAAATACCTGTAAAAATTTAATAAATTGTTTTAAACTATTTAAAAAAAAAGAGAATTTTTTGAATAGAATTCTTACAATATTCCCGCCAAAACGTGCAGCCAAAAGTCCTCCGATCATCTGCGTACAAATGTAGCCGTAGAAAAAGGATCCTAGGGCCATTCCTTTCTGCCTGGAATCCCATTCAAATTCCTGCTGCTGAAAAACTGTTCCATTTTCCAGTGTTACATTTACGACTTTAGTCATGGCCACGATCGCAACACTAAAATTTCCCCGCACTGTGTAGAGATTGAAGAAGCCCCAGAGTCCCATAAGGGTAACGATGTGCCTTCGGGATTTCCAGAACATCCAGCTATAGCTTTGATTTGTAGACCTAGAAATTGAATTTGAATTTTGATTTTTAAACTATTTAATTTATTTTCTAACCTACAAATTAATAGAAACTGCTAATCTCTCTCCTCCATGATCCACGTTGGTGTTCATTTTAAGGCCACAAAGTCACTTTTAGTACTGAAACTAAATGCTCAGAGAGAGGTCTTCGTACTATTGTTGGAAAATATCTCATAAATTTTTTCTCAGGTAAAATATAAAGAAAAATGTTACGATTTTGTGACAAAAAATATAATTAAATTAGATAGGGGAGGGCGGGGCTAATAAAGTCACTTAAGGGTTTGGAAAAAACCTAAAATATCATATTTCCTATAGCTAGATAGATCAAAATGATCTGAGAAAGAGCTATAGGGCAGTAAATTTCCTAAAGAAATAAGCTATATATTTCGCTTTATCTTCTTGGGAAATATGAAATTTTGAGCTTTTTCTAAACCCTTCAGTGACTTTTTTAACCCCGGTCTCCCCTATATTATAATAATGAAAAACATTTAATATCTTCACGAGAATTTATTTAAAGTAATTTGTTGTAGGAAAAAAAATCAACGCATAATTTGTAAATTTTTTGTTGAGATGGCGCCTAAAAATATTATGCAATAATTATAATCTTTAAAAAAAATAACCCATTTTGGTCAATATTGAAATATTTCTTTAGACATAAATTTTCTATACAATTTTCTAGGCTACCTTTTCTTAATTTGAGATTTTCGTCACAATTTTTTTCTTTACAATATTTTTTTCCTTAAGGTGAAATGATTTTTAAGGATCTTCCGAGTAAAAATATTCCTGGTTTGTTTGGATTTCAATTTATTTCTTAAGAATTAAAAATTTAATCAACAAAATGTAAAGCAGAACAAATTTTGCATCTTTAACGTCTTCTAGCGACGTTTCAGTAAATTCGTTTTCATTTTTTTAGGTCTTAAATGGCATGGAAAAAGGCAATGCATAAGCCTTAATTTTTTTCCGTATTTCTACGTAAAATTAAATTATTAATTTTTATTTCAAAATTATTTTTTAAATAATTATCTTGAAAGAAGTTTGCAGACCAACTCCATTGCATCTTCCCCTATTTATTGCAATCTTAAAACATGATCTTTAGCACTCAAGACGATCATTTTGGTTGCTCACATAAAAAATGTGGTTCCACTTTAGCATTTTAATTTTAAACGAAATTTATCTCCTTATCTGTCGTGTGCTCTTCTTTATCTTCCCATAAATATATAATCTCCCCATCCAATATAACTTTCTTCGCTGTTGCAGTTTTCTCCACGGCCGTGTCTCAACACATCTCAATCTGCGCACTTCTTTTGCATCGCATAATTGATGGGTGAGCTCTCGCGTCGAGATTCCTTCCATGTCTTAACTTAATATGCGAAATGGACTGCCTTTTTTTCCACCACGCTCGCATTTCAATGTTGCAAGAAGTGATGTGAGAAGGTCAAAATTGTCGACACTTTTTGGTTGCGCATCGTTGGAAAAATTTCTTTTATGCATCCATTAAAATGCAAAAATCTCGTGATTTTCGTGCACACGAAAAAAAATTGAGGTCCACCGAAGAATTTGCATCTCAACATGAGTGATGAAATGTCCATAAAAATTACCATTGACAAGTGTTTACATATCATTAAAATGGAATTATTTGATTTAATTGTCAACCACAGAAGCCAGCGAGTAATTTTTTCTGCACATACTCTCACCCAATCAATGGAGGGAAAATATTGATTTTAATTCTCGAGCAGTCTGCAAAATGCAATAAAATACGAGGTGGAGTCGCAGACCGTTTAGTGGGCAACTCAAGGAGGTGAGTTTGTGGAATTTTATAGCAATGGGTGGCGAAGGAAAACAACAATATTGTTATCTCATTGCAAGATGGGGATTGTATGGGGTGGTGAAGTGCAATGAAATGCAATAAAAATGCCTCAACTCCTTTCAATCCACGATACCTCTTTTACCTTTGAAATTTCTTGTATATTTTATAATGCTGATCGATGCGTGTGGCGCAGGTTAAGAGGATTCTTTTCCCTTTGAATTGATTTTCTTTTCACAGCTTTTGTAAGTTATTTCGGAATTAATTTCTTGAGAAATCTCTATTAGAATGTTTTGAGAGATTTTTTGAAACGGATTTTTTTTGTTAATTTTTAGGCTTCTATGAAATGTTAGAAAAATTACAAAACATTCTAGAAGTCGGAAAAAAATGGATTAATTTTTGTGAAACATCAAACAGATTTTCCTATTTAATATTCTAGTGGTTTTCATTTAAAAAAATTAAGATAATGGGTCATAAGCGACCAAGAATTTTGTACTTAAATTTGAAGGTTTCAAATAAATTTCAAGGGTTTCTTAGTCGCTGAAAGGCCCAATATGAAATAAAATCGTGTTTTACATATTTTTTTTAGAAAAAGTTTTCTGAGCTTTTAAAGAAAATTCAAATGAGAATTAGAAAAGTTCTCCGATCTTCCTAGTAGGTTATATTTTATATCTACTTCTGACTGTTATAGGGATCCTAAAATGAAACTCCTTCCATTGCCTTCAATTTTAGACTTTTTTAAAAAATATTTATTAAATCAATCATTGAAAAGATTAAAACTAATTGAAAATATTGAAATTCTAACTAAATCAAGAAATAGAGAATTCAAGAAATTTCATTAGAACAATCAAAGCTTAAGGTTTAATGTTTTATTATCATTGTCACAACAACATATTCAAGCCTTACACCAATAATCCTATAAAGATACGACATATGGCTTCTCCTCCCTGGATTTTCTTAACTTCTACTGCAAGACAGCATATTTTATGGTCCCAACCCATTCCGCATAAGCTCTTTTCTGCCCTCCACATAGAAATAAAAGCAAATCGCATTTTATATATTTGTTGAACTAATAGCTAGTCACCTTTTATTATGCGCAAGACGCCTTTTTTTCGGGGCGGTGGACAATTTTATGGGCTTCTTTAGGAACAGCGTCCCAGCTTCGTGAGAATTGTGTGTGTGTAGCACGCAATATATAGCCCAGGAGAGAGAGAGATGACATCCCATCCCCCGGGGGCGAATATTAATTATTGAAATTATTTACACTGAGAACCGTGGCATTTTAATTAGCAACTCCACCGTATTATGGGATAATGTGTCGTATTAATTTTATTACTTTAAAAATAAAAACATGTGTGGTGTCATAAAATAATATAATTATACAAATCTGTGATGGAAATTAATGTGGCGCTCTATGAAAGCTCATTTATGGAATTTCATCATGTTGCGTATGGGGAAGTTTATCACATTCAAAGGGATTAAATTGCAATAAAGCTATTGATATGATGGCTTTTAATTGAAATCTCCATCGCGAAGAGTCCTTTAATACTGGGAATTTCTTAGTTAGGAAATGACCGTAAAAAGCGGCTTGTGCGACGTCTTGAGTGGTGGCATCGTTGAGAGGCAAAATGTGAAGTTTTTGTCCATTTGCAATGTTCATTAGAAAGTCAGAATTTCAAATGGATCCCGAAGATCTTTTTGTGGGTGGACTGCTAATGGGATTTTCAATAAGAGCCAGAATACCTCTTGCGGTGCTCTGTTATTCTGGAGATGGTCATTCTCGCGACACTGCAGAAGTTCCGAAAATTCCTCCAGTTTCACAAGACACTGAGAGAAAAAAAAATTAAAAATTCTTTTTCCTCGAGGAAGAAAAATCTAGGAAAAAGTCTTTTAATTATGATTTAATTTTATTTTATTAGATACAGGCACAATAGCAGGTATAGAATACAAGTAAAGATTTTTTTTAAATTAGGTAACATTATAAAAATTGAGTAATTTTTTTTATAATTTGAGATGTTTCTTTTTTTAATTTAATAATTAAAAAAATTAATTCAATTTTTTGAATTTTCCACGGTTTCTGTTTTATTTAGAATTGGTTCTTAGCATTTAAAGGTAGATTCTATTATAATAAGACAGGCAGATATCTAATATTCAGATATGTGTCTTAGACCACAATAAAAGATTCTGTTCTTTATATGGAAAATTTTGCAAAAATTCATTTTAAGATGAAAATAATTAAAATTAAATAAAAACTTTTCTCTACGAAATAAGGTCAAAACTATTAATTTATCATTAATTTATTTTTGATGAAAATTTAGTGATGAATTCCTTCTTTTATAGCACGAATTTTGTCTCCTCGACTATATTATCTAATAATAATTTTATTAAAGGTATTATGGGTGGAATTCACTTCACAGTTGGGCTTAAAAATTTAAGTCGGTCTTAAGGTCTTAAATCAGTTTACAAAGTCAAATTTTAAGACCGACTTAAAAATTTTAAGTCATACTTTAAAAAATTAACTTAAAGCCTTAAGACCGATTTAAATTTTTAAGCCCGACTGAGTAGTGAATTCTACCCTATACCTTTTAATTCTTTTGCAGGGAATTTAAAAAATTATTGTTGAAGAGTTATTAAAAAAAATGTCCTAAATAATCTAAAGCCTTAATTCTAATCCTGATAAAAATTCATTTAAAATCTTTACCTAACTTTCAATAGACTTGTTCTAATATTTTTAATTTAATGACTTAAATTGTAGCAATATTAGGCAAAAAAATTTTCCAAAAGAAGTCTTCTAGATTTTTAAAAAAAAAAATGTTACAGAAAAAAATTTCTCCCAGTGAAGATTTCAGAAATTACTGGCGTCACTGTCGGTGGCTTCTTCGTTTTTTTTTCCTGTGTTGTTCCCACACCGCTCGTATAAATCTCCACGCGAGACATGTTGTCAAAAAGAACATTCACGAGAGATAGAAAATTGTGGGTTCAAGTGGCGAAAGTCTGGGTGGTTCCTGTGGATGTGTCCGAAAAAAATGTGGACACATCTCTTGTCCAAGCGACACCGACGCATTCCCGCCGAAGAGTGGCCGCGCAGCATCCAAGGGCAGTCGCGACTGATGATGATGTGCTGGACCACCCAGATTGACGGTTTGGAATTAGCAAAATTCCCGTCAATATGCCGTCATGTTGGGCAGTTTTGTCGCCTCGGTTTATTGGTAGGTATGGAGGAGACTTTAACGAAAACGTGCGCCGAACGACAGTTAACTCATTTACGAGCCCTTTTGCGCAGCAACCAAAAGCTTCCTCACCTGATGGATTACACGCAATCTGCATTTTAAGTGGACGTGTCAGACCTCGAGGATGCTCCACTGTGCTGCTCTGCCCGGTGAACTCATAAATTGCAATGCGTGAGATGGTGAAATTTCCACCTTATGCAGTGGCAAAAGAGGGATGGTGGTGATCCAGTATGCAGATGACCCATTAAATTATGCTTCAATTCGTGAAGCTGCCACTGCGCCCGAGATTCCTCCAGGGATCTCCATTTCTTTGCACATCATCGTGAAAAATACTTCTCTCTGCATGATTATTCTTAAAGAGCGATGATGCCGGAAACAGGAGCAGCACCTGAACGAGTTTCCTGCGGAGACAAATTGCACATGGCGAACTTAAGAGTGATGTGTAATTTGTGGAAATGAAAAAGTGCCACTTTACCATCATTCCACAATATGGCAAAAATCATCTCTTTCGCTCACAGTGGCGATAATTTATTTCACACGATTCTTATGATATTTTTGACGCTTTCCGATGAATCAAATTACAGGCATTTGTGCAGCCCCAAAAATCCCACACACACTGCGCAGCACTACCTGCATTTTCTGCGAATGCCATTCAACAACAAAAAGGCAGCCAAAGTACATGCCGTATGTAATTGTCCATATGCGAAAAAAATCATTTAAATAATAACCAAGATGTTGTACCCCAAATTGATAACCTCCTGTAATTTCTCATTGAACAAATGCAGCCGACACTTGTGCAAACATACCTTCCACGGTGGACCTTTCGTTTTGTTTGTCGAATTTCGTAAGAAATTGAAGGATTCAGCGCGACATAATTGCGCTATTTGCTTTATGAAATTATCGGGTTTTTTTTCCTCACAGCCACCACACACCGATCACCCATGGGAAAGTCAAGTGTTTTCACTCTCGCGTATTTTTTAATCAACAATATTTATACCATTAAGTAACAGGCAAGAGCTTCTTTATTGCACTTTAAATTCACGCGGAACTGTGAGAAATTTTTATTCCAAAATCACTTAAAGAGATTATACATTGAGATTCATTTAAAGGTTTTGCGATAGTGTGATGCAAGAATTTTTTGAGATTAAAATAAAAATAAAGATTTTGTGATTATTTCGTTGGTGGGAGAGACTTTGATAAAGATCTGTCTCACATTCCAAATTTCTATCTTGTGGTGAATATTTATATTTAATTTTTTTTAAATATAAAATGATCAAAACATAAAATTTCATCCAAAAAATTTTAAGAAATTATTTTATTTTACTATCGTTCTGAGCATTAGAACATAAAAGGCAGAATTTCTTACATTAAATTCAATCAGCAGTGTCCACAATTAATGAGCTACCCAGTTAATAATTTCCAATAAAGTTGGATTCTGTGAAGTTGAGTTGGTCAGACGATGAGGTATCATCGAATGCCACAACGAGAGGGAGGACATGAAGAATTTCTCGGTATGTGATTTATAAGACGAAAGTTTGAAATTGTTTAGAGTCTCCCAAAGTGAACTTGCAGCCTCTTTGAAGATGTTCCGACTTTTGTAGTCAATACCTCGCCTCGCGCAAAGAGACATCGTGAATCAGAATTCTCTTGTAAGATCAAGAGAGAAAATGCGGCGCCTTCGTTACATCGATTTATTGATTTTTCTTTTTTTCTTATTTTCTTTTAATACATTTCTTAAGGATGCTTTCTTCAACAAAATGTTAAATTTTGATGGAAATAAAAATTTATTTGTAATGAAATATAAAGGTTTAAGGCTCCAACAGATGGACGAGAAATTCCTCGTGCGGTGCGGTGCGGCGAGGTTTTCGGCCAATCAGAAGCGAGAGATGGCTCACACACTCTCACCGCACCGTACGAGAACGTTTTTTGGCCAATCCGAAGCAACGATGGGCCACGAAATCCTCGCCGCACCGCACCGCACGAGAAATTTCTCGTCCATCTGTTGGAGCCTTTAGTTAAAAAATTAATATTTTAAAGAATATTGATGTTTCAAAATTTTTGTTTAATGTAAATTAAATTATTTTTGAAGGAGTCCATTCACTTTTGATCATTTTAAACCCTTTATTTTTTTTATACGTCAACAAGACAAATAAATCTGAAAAACATACATAGTTCCCATTTTTCTGAGAAAAAAAACTTTAAAAATTATATTCGATACACTAAAGCATATACTTCATGCATTTAAGAGAGAACTAATTAAATTAGGGGCGTGGTTTCAAAGCATTGAAAAATTTTTTTAAAAAAATTTCCAGCTAATTCCAGTGAAAAATTGAAAGTCTCTGTGGCTTCTCAAGAATATTTTTAAGCATCTACAAAATTGTCTCTATTTAGAGAGTATGATCATTCATGTAACGAAAATGAATAGACTCCTTTTAACGGTTTAATCTCAATTTCTCAACGATCGTGAGACATTCCAGAGTCATGTGAATTTTTTCAATCCACGATTTTCATCTCAAGAAAAAAAAATCACCAAGGAAATGGAACATGATCGCAAATTCTCACACAATATGTTGCACACATTTCCACGTGAGTTTGGGGCGAAACCGCAGGGGAACAGCAAAAAGGTCTGACTTGATGAATTATGCCAATTATTTCGACGTTTCACTCCAGCTCATAATTGACACGAAAATCATGAGTTTAATATGAGAAACGTCATCGTGTAATTTGTAATATCAATTGTTAAAGTCTCTCTGCACGCGGTGTCCATGCGCGAGGATCCAATGTGGGGCAAATAATGCATGTTTTCGCTCATGTCTCTTGCCAAAAAGAGATGGAAGGCGCGCTGAATGAAAAAGTCATTCCATCCAGGGTTTTTCATGCTTGGAAATAAATCTAATTTATTGCCATGTGTGTGTCGTTTTGTACACAAAATGCCTCAGATTTCATCACCATTAAATTGTTTTGTGGGGCTAATTAATTTGATGAATTCATCTCGACATTCAATTAAATGCGACTTCCCGCCCAGAGGCATCCGCTCCAACTGGAGGGCAGCGCGCGGGGAAAGCGCGTGTGTATCTTATCTAAATTTAGAAATGCCATTAAGAAATATTTAAAGTGACAAAAATTGTTGAATAAAAAGAGGCAGACACACACAATTTTAACGATTATGATCACACCTCTTGAATACCTCGAGGTGGCTCTAAAATCTCAAACCCATGCAATGAAGAGATCATCAGCATCAACAAAGTATATTTTAGTATCTTCTCCGGGGGAACATCATTTGGGCCGTAAAGAGATCACGCGGACATTTGCGATAGTAAAATCTCCTTCCAGATCAATTTCATGCTCAAAATGCAATTAAAATGTGACTCTTTCGTGTGAATTTTTCCCTCCACAGCGTACGCAGTAAAATGTGTCCACATGAGGACAACGATGCTGTAAATTTTACCCACAGATTTTTACCTTCAAAATGCACCTCAATTTCTTTCCTTATGGGACATTGCAACGTTTATCGCTCTCCGTGAGATTATGTACAAGAAAATTCATTTAATTTATTTTAAAGTAATTTAAGAACCTTTCCCTTTCATGTCATCTCCCGCTCTTTTTTTTTCCTTAGCCATGTTTGTACAATACATTTGGGCTTTTATTGCCACTCAAATGGCTACTGATTAACCCTCTGCCTTGGCGTACTACACACTCTGATTTATTTTGTGACTTTTGAATGCAAAATATCATCGAAACCCCCGTGACTTTTATCACACACAAAGGATTCATCAAGCAAAGTTTTTTTTTATCTGTTTTCTTCTTTTACCAGAACCACTCCTTGGGAAACAGAGTTGAAAATATTGCTCATCATTTAACCTTTTAAAATTTTATTAGCTGAGGTAAGTCTCTGCAAGCTGCTGGGTGGCCAAAAGAAATATACAACAGTTAAGTAATTTAAAGAGTCCCACAATACACCACCTATAGTATTTGACACGAACAATACTAATTTGAGATAAATTTAACGACCGTGGTGTATGTTGAGGGTGTTTTTTCATCGGAAGAGCGGTCAAAGGGGGAGGCAAGAAAACGCAACTTTTCTGCAATCAGAACAATACTAACGAGGATTTTTTACCATAAAAATGCTATTTAACATTTTTATAGCACGAATTGTGTCTTGGCTATGAAAAACAATTATTTACAATGATTTAGAAATATTTTCTGAGCGAAGCTTTCCTCCACAACATTTACACATTTTTCTTTAAAAAGAGATGATTTCGTAAAAAAATTTATAGCATGAAAATGTGTCTTAACTAATTCGTCGCTTGTATCAGCACTTGTAGTAAAGACCATACAGCTCAATGGTCTTTACTATAAGTGCTGATACAAGCGATAATTTTCGGTATCTAGAAGAGATATTTATGCAAGGAAGAAAGATTTGTGTTATAAAATCGAATTATTTTATCTATTAGAATTTATTGGTTTTTGTTCGTTTTATAGCAAGAAATGTGTCCAGACTAGAAACAAGCATTTAATATTAAATTTGTGAGGTTAATTTTTTTTATTACAATACGAAAATTAAAACAGGAGATTTTCTACAGAATCAAAGCTTTGAATATTTTTAGTTCTTTGCTAGAATATTGAGTTGTCTTTTATAGCGAGCAAGTGTGTCTTAGCTAAGATGCCTTCTAAGCATTTTTTTTAATTTCTTACCTAGATTAACAAAATTTCCTACAATCTACGAATTCAATTAAAGAAAATTGAATTTTTTCTACGAAATCATTAATTTTCTTATTTTTTTAGCCATAATATCAGATAGTGAAGAAATGTTTCTTTACTTGCCATAATTTTATACAACTTGTCAATCTTAATACTTTTTTAAAGAGACAAGAATCTTACAAATTATCAAGTTCTAAAATTTATTAAATTAAATTCTCAAAAGTTCTAATTTAAATTATCTTCTCTAAACAAAGTTTCTCTACAAACTAGAAATTCAAACCCAAAAAATAAATCAACTCTACAGTCGTGTGAGTGAATCATTCAGGAGGGCTAAAGAAATGTATAATGTGTGCAAGTATATAGAGAGAAAGAATAAAGCGTCACAGAGAAGAGAGGCCAAAATGAAAGATGATGGGCACAGTGGAAAAGCTAATATAATGCAAAATTGGTGTGAGTGTGTCACTTTTGTGTTTCAATCTGATTTATAGTGCTTTTGAAAATTACAAATAGCACTGTGAGAGGAACTTCGCGCCACACAGAGGGCTCGCGTGGAATGGGATTTCTTGCAAAAATAGACACGCGGGCAAGAGCCAGTTGGAAGACATAAAACATTCTCCCCGTTACGGGGTAATTTTGTCTTAAATGCCCATTTAGGAATTAAAGATCTCTCTCCATTCGGCCCCAATATCATTCGTCACTCACCACGGCAAAGAGGCACCATCAAAACAGCCCGAGCATGAGCATACAAGGCTAATTGCTTTATCAAACATACGCAAAATATTTACACAAATCGATAAGGGAGCGCTAGTTGCATATATGGGATAAAACTCGTTCTAATGACAAACATATATATGTAATATGGCCAACATGGTGGTACTAAACATAGCACAAGCTCTGCTGGAGGAATTATTAGAGGTGAAATTATTGTTTGTACACCACACAAACCCATTCCAGTTCTCGTATCATTGAATTATTTTATTGGCATAAATATAATAATAAATAAAATGCAGGTCTTTTGCGCAAAAACTTGTACCCATTAATTGTGGTGTGGTTGTTTTAAAAGCTCACTTTTGTACTTTGCATACAAATCACAAATAGCTTAATTATATGCTTCATCGGAGATTTGATTACCTTTTCCGTGTACAATATAAAAAGAACTCTCTGTGCCATTTAATTTATATAATGCCTTCTCCTTCATCTTTGGCACAACCGCAAGACAGCCACACAGAGAAGATTCTGAGCTGAGATCATCCTCCAACAGACACATTGCGAATAGCTTTAACTGAAAATTCTTCTCGTGTACTTTTTTTTGCATCCACTTCTTCAGGTTGATCCCTTTTCTTTCGTGATGTACATCGCCGGATTGTCTAACCCTTGAACTCTCACTATGTACACCACTTCTTTGGTGTTTTTATTTATTTCCTTTTGTATATTGCCACACTATCGCGCGGTATGTTTCACCTTCAAGATGAGAATTTCAACACCCACACATCCTCCTCCCTCCGCGTAGATTGATATTCTCTCAGCTTGATGTTTTGCATTTCAAATGGATTTCTCATTGAGGAAAAAGAAACCCAGAAATACACCGCGATTGAGAGAAAATCAACCTCCGCGTCTCCCCAAAGTCCCAATGAATGAAGTAAAGAGAAAAAAAACAGAGCCCCATAAAAAATGTTAAATTGCGTTAAATTCACATAGAATGTTAAATAATGATCGTCTCGTGGAAATTGACTGATATAATTCAAACCGTGGCATGCGTTAAAAATCTGAGAATGAAAACACTTTTCCAGACGATAGACTAAAATTAACAATAAAAGAGCATAAAATTCCCCCCTCTTCTCGGTCTGATACTGCTACAAAATGTTTCTTTCCAACACTTTGATTTATCATTCATCCTTGTGCGCCCAACACGAGGAGATCGTTCATCAAACGGAGAGACAATCCATAAAGTACAATCGTTATAAAGTTTTGTCCAATGTGGAAGAGGTGAAAAGAAATCTTTTGAGAGCTGCAGAACAAGCGCAATTTTACGAGGGAGTGTTCTCCAACCAGCAACAAGGGCAAAGAAGAAAAATCTCGCGCGCCAAGTGATCTTCCGCGACACAGCCTCAGGATTTATCTCCATAGAGCAAGTGAAGACGATAGATGGATCATTCTTTACTTTGAAGGAAATTTTATTGGACATTTTTAATCATATCTCCTTAATGGAATTTCTGCATTTGGTAAAAGAATAAATCATTTTATATTCATTTTTGTAAAAGCAAAAGAACTACTCATAAGTATAATTTCTGGAAGTTTTTAATGAAAAAATGAAAAAATTCAAATTTTCTTGTAAACGCGTCTGATGTATTACTGATTTCGACTGAAAATTGTATTAATTGCTTAAATTTTTTTAAAGTTTAAAGGTTGAAGGGAGGATATCAACTAAGATTATATTGTCAAGATGACTCAATAAAGAAATTTTGTAATTTTTGATAAATAAAGTGTAAAAAGATATTTTAAAAAATCTTTTTTTTTTTATTTGTTCGTTCTTAAAGTTTTTTTATTCAAATTGAAATTGAGCATTATAGATTAAAAACATTAGAAATTAATATAAAGATTATTGAATATTACATACCTACATACCTATGTCTTTTAGAACGCCATCTAGTAGAAAAATCGAGTTTCTTTAAATAGCAGATTTTCAAAAACTTTCCATCCGTTATTGCAGAATCATCTTGACCGCAATTAAGTTTATTTTTTTTTAAATAACTTTACTTTTTATCAAGAAAAAATAAAAACAATTAAAAATCAATAAGTCTATAAATTAAAAATTATTGCTCCCCTAAGGTGTCATTGATATACAAGAATCTGATCATTGTATATTTAAGCACACAGTGCTCTCATACAAAAAATAACTTGTGCTCTGTGGTGGCATTTCGTATGTTATTCACGTTAAAATTATAAATTCATTTTTATTATGATTTTTGAATCACGTTCTGAATCAATTTATGGTTTTTATTGCCTCTTTCAATCTCCCAAAATGCCTCTTTCCACGATGCAAAACAATAAATTCTTGTAAACATTGTACGTTATAGGCTCCATTTTTTTCAACTCTCCTTTCATTCGGCTGCATCTGAGGGCAGCGCCGAATACACAATCTGGGTGAAATATAGAATTTCACAATTTTGCGGGATGTTTGATCACAAAAATACAAAAGTACATTAATGTAGGGAAATATGCCCATGAGCCACACCGCGCGTTTGTGCACCTCAATGGGAAATCAATTCCATCTCTTTGGTGTAACGCGTGTGAGTTGAATTCGACAAATTGAAGTGGCTTTTATCGTGAGCGATCGCGTTACAATTATTGTTCACCTTTTATTCCGTTTGTGATCAATTTACGCCTCCCATTTGACCGTAAACGCGCGCGCGCACATTCAATTCGCGGACCCGCAGATAAATCTCGGGCGTGCAAGTGTGTGCTTATGCGATCAAAATAGGGAACTGAACCTGATTTACGATCAATGCACTAAATCAGAAATAATGAGTTCGATAGGAGATTATTTACCGCGCAACGTGGATATTTAATTGAGATTATTTTGAAAGGAATGATTAAAAATCATATTGCGAAAGAGATTTTTATTTATTAAATCTCACCTGTGTTTTGTTGCAAGTGGAGTTGTTTTGTATTTAATCGTTAAAAAAATTTTATTTTTTTATGTTTTCATTTTCTGTGTTGAATAATTTTGACTCCTTGAGGCAGCCCTGAAGTGCTAGAAAATCGTTTTAAGCCGAGTTTCATCTGACGCCATCTTGTGATTTCCCGAATTTTCCACAATTCTCTAAAACCATAAATGTAGGTTTTTATCTGGATCTACTGAACGGATTTTGAACAAGTAAAAAGCAAAGTGAAGACGATATATCAACGGAAAATGTACCGGAATAGATTTCTAGGGTTCGATTTTAAAGCTGAGATAAGTAAAGAAATGTGTACAAACCTATAAAAAAATTTTAAATAATTATTTCTCAGCCTCTGAGTTGAAATTCAAAATTCTGTTCCGGTACAATCTTCATTGATATACCTTCTTTCATTTGCCTTTTATCCGATCAAAATCCATCGAGTAGTTCCTGAGAATTTCCTCCCTGTGTGTTGTGTAAAATTAGGAAAATCATTAGAGAAAACTAAAATCATTTAAAGCCAATATATTCTATGATTAATTTAGCTTCATGTTAATACTTTCTTTAAATCACTTTTCTTTCTCTTTCTGTGCACTTAAAATATATAGAAATGCATCAGCTACATGCAAGAAAGTCCGCAAATGTCTTTTGCATTTCAGGTGCAATAGCACGCGATCGGCAAATCTCCGTAGCAGTAGTGTCGACGAGTAGGATTTTGCTGATGGTTTTGCGTTGCAAATCAATGAAAGGAGAGACGCGGATGAACACACACACTTCACGCCAAAAGGCCCAAAAGGAGAGAGAGATATATGTGGTGACCCCACTCTGACCCCGGAATGTCGTGGCGTCTTTATTGATCTCCCAACCAGGTGGTCCGGATGGAAATTGAATTAAAAAGAATTTCAACACGACATTTTTCTCGTAGCACCAAAAGGGAAAAATTGTGGGTGTCGTTCATCTTATGGAGATACAAAACACAAAATATTCCCTCAATTTTTGTCAAAAGGCACACAAAACATCAGTGGAACGTCGAACACGACACCACTTACAATCACGCGTCCAGGGGACCTTCCTCGTGATGAAGTGTTATTTATGGAAATTCCCTTGTAATTTTATGAACAACCTTAAAAGATTGTCTCTCTTCCTTTTTTTTCTTAATTCTTCTTCTTCATTCTACCTTTTTAGTTTTCTTTCCTTTCTGAGAAATTCATCGGCTTATTGGCTTCTCCACATTGCCAAGTCAGACACTATCAAAGAGACATCACGCGCAAGAAGTGAACCAGAGAGTCTGTCCTATCGCACGTTTTGGGTGAGTTTGATTGCGATCATTATACTGATAAATAGTGGGCTGAAATCTCTTAACTTTTCGAAGCAATTAAACGCATCAAATGCCGGTACATAAAGGTGTCTCGTGTGTGGAAGCTCCTCCACATCACTGCGCGGCCAAAATGCAATTTCCATGGAAAGGCATTTAAAAAAATGAACAGCTTAATTTAACGAATTTCACCCAAGCACTTAAATTAATGCCACCATCGTTAAGAACAACATTTTCACACAAGACAAATCAATTTTGTACAACAGCAAGATCGTCGAGAGTTTCTCCTTCAGTTTTTGTTTCTTCCGAAATTGCTTTTCATTCTTCTTTTCTTTTTATTATATTTAAAAAGAAAACGGCTGAGTGACTATTAAGAAAAAACAAATAAATTATGTAATATTTTTAGCCAGAAGCTGTAGTAAATCGGAAAAATTTTCAGGCACTGTAAATTATTTCAGTTTATTTTCTCCTTGCTTGTCAAGATAATCTGTTAGTTTTAATTTAATCTATGTACCCTAAAGAGAAATTGAAAAATAAAAATTATTTAGTCGAAAACAGTAGGTATTAGGTATATCAGACTCTTTTTAATTAATTTTTTAAATTCCTATTTAATGAAATAATAGAATTTCTTTTATGTAGAACGATAAAAATTTCTTTCCTAAATTAGGGTTTGTTGGAAGAACAATATTTTTAAAAGAGAACTTAAAAAAAAAGTTTTAAGAAGAAAAGTTGTTTTCCCAAAATAGAAAATATCAAATTTTGATTTTTAGTTTGAAAATTACTTGAAAAATTTACCATAAAACTCTGCCAGTTTGCATATTTATTGGATCATTTATTCTATTAAAAAGAATATTAATTTTTCTTTTTATTCTCTCAAAAAATTTTAAATGTTTATTCGTTTTAAAGATTTTTCTAGATTGGAAATTCATATTAAAATCTTCTTGATGCATAAAATCGCAAAGAACTTATTCCGACACTTACACAACTACACTAACCAAAGTGAGGACCCCTATTGTATTTGTTTATCTCATTAGAACTTTTTTAGCGTAGTGTAATTTTTTTATCACAGCCATAAACTTTACAAAGAAAATTATTTTTCAACTAAACTTAATCCAACGCAACTCTAACTGCTTTTATCCAGAGATTTTAAGCAGTAATTTGCAAAATCTAATAATTTAACTCCGATACATTTAATTGAATTTGATAAGAGACAGAGCAAGGAAATTCTGGTTCAAAAGAGACATCTCAATTGGATCTCCGCAAGATCTCCTTGTTGGTTTTATTGCATTCAATACAAGATGTTTAAATTAATTTATTCTTACATGCCTCCAGGGTCCCATGTTGTTGGTTTGTCTTGTCTCCATTGCAACCAGATTGCAAAGAGATATACGTCCTGATTCAATCCAATTTCAAGCTATTTTTCCCTCCTACGAAAACTCTGCAAATGGTCTCTGTCTTCTTATTTTTTTCTCCTGTGTATGCGTAGCTCCCTACCGAGAGATTCTTGGCAAATCTCCGTCGGCTTTCGAATGTAAATATAGTTATTAAAGTAAATTATTGTTTGCTTCCGTAGCCGCGCGTCTTGTGCCCAAGAGACGCTTTTCCTTTTGGTGCAACCGGGTGAAAGAGATAAATGCACCACAAAAGAGGATTTCACCAATAAATTGTCGATTATTTCAAATCGTTGTATACGATGTGTTGACAAATTTATTTTAATTTTCAAGACTCCTTTGGAATTTCCATCTGCAAAATGAAATATTCCACCACACGAAGAAATTGCCTGATAAAAACATCTAAAAGATGAAAGATTGTGGTGGTGATTTGGTGTGAGGAAAATCTTCTTATATGCAGCCATTCGTGCGCTAGAAATACCCTTTAAGAGATATGTTTGTTGGGGCATTGGTGCAAAAATATGTGCATAGATATGTTGTGAAGTGGTGGTAATTAGTGTTGTAAAATATGACAAAAGTCGTGGAATTTTCTCAACATCGCGCAATGGAGATGTGAGATGCATATAAGAAGGAATTGAATCCAACAGGTGTCAGTTCCATTTATATTAGCTTGTTTTTGCAGTTATAAATGGTGATGTTTTATACGATCCTTTTTGCAATTTGTTGCAAATCTCTTCGCCGTGTGCGATATCTCAGCCGATTAGCTGAATAGATTGTGTGCCATTATATCGATAGTGCTGTCTCCAAGCACTTAAAAGTGAGCATCGTACGCCCCTTTCCACCCCTCGCGGGGAGATTAGGTGCCGCAGCAGAAGAGGTGTCATGTGTTAATCAGAATATAGTTTGATGATAGGCATTAAAAATGTTGCCACTGATCACGATGCTGATAAGGTGTTTTTATCTCGCGCGTACAATGCGCTATTTTGCCACTCATCTCCACCTAGGATATGTTAGTTAATATTAATCTACACACTATCGTGAGTCATAAACTCGTTTCTTGCTGCATTCATAATTTGCTGTCGCGGCTTTGATTTTTCTCTCACAATATCCCAAGTAGAGTTGAATTTGCTCTAGATTTAAGATAAGGAAATTTTTTTATTATTTTAAAAAGTTTTTAATCGTTTTTATTTATTTAAAATTTAAAAGAAATAATGTGTCGTATTCAGCAATCAAGAAATTCTTGAAATTTTAAGAAAAATTGTTGAAATTTTAAGAATTTCTTGGTAGCTGAATAGAACCGAATATCTTCTTTATCCTCTGAATGGACTATGTGGATCCGGAAGGAATTCAAAAGCCGTATAAGCTAAAACGCAGAAGAAGAAGAACTTCAAAATATTGAGATTTAACGGCTATTGCAATTAAATCTACAGTTTACGATTAAAATCTTATTTTATGTTAATGTTTTATTTATTCTTTAATTTTTTTGACGTTTCTCTTTCATTTTCTAACATTTGACATTATGGTTTAAGGGTTTGATATTTCTGTTATAAAGTTTGAATAATTTTCTTTACTTTGAAGTTTTTTTTTCTAACTTTAGACGCCCTTTTTCTAATATTTCACGAGTTTTTTTTCTTTCATTTGACGTTTGTTTTAGCGTCTGACGTTTTTTTCAAACGTTTGAATTTTTTTAATAAAAGGTTTCAATTTGAAAACCGGTTAACTCTATCTTTTTAAATTTTTATAAGAAATCGTTTAATTCTTCAAATTCTGGGGTAGATTCTGATAAACATCTTTTCTTTTCTCTTCTAACAACTTAAAAGTTTGTTGTAAGATTTTGACAGATGGAGCTTTTAATCGTTCTGCTGTCGTTCTATAAAAGAAAACCAAATAATTAGTTGTTCCAGAAAACAATCAGAAAGAACTTCAAAGAGGTCTGGAAAAGTAATTTTCTTTCAGTATCCAGTTTAAAGAAAGAAAAAAAATTTTTAAAGATTTATCTCAGAATATCAAAAATGTTATAACTTACGAATTGTAAGGAAAGAAATGTAAAGATTTGTATCAGAATCTACTCCTCTATTTCCAATTTTTTTTATTGAAAAACATTAAATCTATTTTGAATCCTTCTTATTCAGTTCAACTCTATCTGCCACTTTAATCGGCATGACGTGAGAACGAACAGTCGAAGATGTTTACCGCGCAACTGGTCACCATCCAATTTTGCCAAGCAAAGTGCACCATCGGCAGTTAAATGCAAGTCTATTTGCCAATTGTCTCACGGTGTGTCCCCCAGCGATGTGTGCAGCACCTTTTGTGTGCGCGATTCTTAAGCGCCACGACCAAATTTGGTCAAAATCTCTCTATTATAAAATCTCGCAATTTGCAATGATTTAGCATATGAGAGCGCTGTGGCAGAGGAGCCCCATCCAGTGGCTGACAGATGAGAAAATTTATTCATTTATCGCAAATTTAGGTTTCTCATCCGCCGGCAAATTACGTCATACCTGTGCTGTGACCTCTAAGAGAATTTTTGATAAATAAAAAACCACGAAGATGAGTAAAAGTGAGTCGCCAGCGCTGAGAAGAAGGGCAAAAAAAAACATTCACAAGATTATGAATCTCCGCATCTTATGAATCTGTGTGGAAATCATAGAAAAGCATGTCATTTTCTGAGAAGCACACGTATCTCTCAGTCATCTTTGCTGAGATTGAAACTGCCCACGCGCTAATCGACCGGAAGTTTGCGGTTTTTAGGAGGTGTGTGCCTGGCTCTAGCTGCCACTTTTGTTATGCTCAAGAGTGTTCGGATAAAAAGTTGTGGCTGAGTGAACGTCTTCCGAGAATTGATCAATGAATTTGGGATGGTTTGTAGGGAGGGGGAAGGCGCACTCATGGAGCCACCATTCAAATGCCACGCATATGTGGGTGCTGTATACTCTGAAATTAATTGAATAATACCTTCCCATGATTGATTAATTACTCTTCCTGTATGGCCTATTCATCCAATCACTTCCCGATCATTTTCTCTCAAAATCACGAAGAATAAACTAAACTCTAAAACATTGACGAGACGGGAGAAATCTTAAAAATAAATCTTAGAATTAATCGATGCAGTTCCACATAAGCCACACAATATCCAATACATCTCTTATCATTCAACCAACTCGATCAATGGGAGATGAGAGAAGATTTCATTTCGATGTACAAGCAATGCTGAGAAAACGAGATTTATTTTCCAAAATGGGCTTATCGCGCATCGGAAACATCTTCCTCAGCTGTAGCAGCCAAAAATGGACAATGTAGGTTCTCCAAATGCGTCCAATGGAGGAATTCTTTGATCCATTTTTTCGCCGCACTTCCATTGTCCAAAGCTCCATCAATCACTAAACGGCTTTTCCACGTCACTTGATCCAAAACTGTTACACAATAATTTTCTTCCAATTGCAGAAATAGTTAGCTATATTTGTGCTGCACATGCATTTTTACCTTCTCACGCACGGTGGTTTCATGCAAGAAGTGGAGGAGTATTGTAATTGATGGAAAAGAGGAAATTTTGATAGAATTTCTTTGTTTTTAAATTAGATTTTTCGATTAAAAAGATTTTATGTTTTATGATATTCTACAAATTTTATGTTTTTTTTTTAAGAGTGAAGTTCACTACCAAGTTTGACTAAGCCTATTTCTTAAGCTAGGCCAATTTTTTTAGGGTCAGGTTTTTTAGGTTTTAATGTACGGAGGACATGCTTAATCGAAGTTGAATGCATTTTTGGGTTGATTTTTACTAATTTTGTTGTTCTGCATCGAAATTCCCAAAAACTGTCTAGAAATGCATTCAGCCCCAATTCAGTTTTACCTTAGGCACCCTAAAAACTTAACCCTAAAAAATCAAGCCTAGCCTAAAAATCTTAAGCCAAGTTTAAATAACTTCCTTAGGTCTACTGAACTAGAAAACTTAGGTCGGGCTGAAGAATCTTATTCCTAGTTCAAAAGAAAATTAAGTCAGGTTTAGGAAAAAATTTTAACTAAATACAAAATAAGTTGTGAGCCAAAAATAAAAATAATAAATCACTGCTTTGAGCACTTGGCAAAAGCTCACTACTTCCAACATCTAAGTACTGTAAAATGTACCTCTCATCTGAAAGACTGCTTGTTCCCAGGACACCATTGGCAAAAGCCGACTTCCCTATCGTGGTAACTCGAAAAGGCCATAAAGCCAAATTGGGCGAGTGTTTATGGTAAATCAGCCTCACCTGTGTTTACTTCTATGAGCATTTATTGAGCCAATCGCGATGTTTTTTTCTCCAGCTTCTCAATCAGCATTACTCTATGGTGGTGTGTCCCTCCTGTTTGTACCTTTAGCCAATGCGGCTTTATAGAGTGAAAAGTAGATTTCTTGCATTTGTTGCAATGGTCAGTGGTGTACCCCAGGTGAGAAGAATTCACCTGTGCGAGCAAAACAATCATGCACGATACAGTTTTTCAGGTGAATTTTACCTTTTGCACCACCTCACCTGGCTGGCCCGAGAACGAGAGATGGTCTATCTCTGCTATAGCACCGGACTGTGCGCCTTGCGGCTTCCATTCCGCGTCCCCATATTTCTCCGTCTTTGGGTCCACCAGCAAGGCAACCCAAGGCTGTCTACCTCGCAATGGACATGAAGTGGTCACCCGGAGTCACATTCTAACGTAACCATTTGAGGTACTTGAGGCTTGGCACAAGAGTGACTTCTTCCTCCTTCGAGGCGCTCACCTTTGAGACACTCTTTCCACACACACTCTCCAAGAGGATGACTCGCGAGTGATTCTCCCAAAGAAGTCAAGAGCATTTTCTGCTTGACTTTTTAACACAACAATTTAGACTCTGCCACTAGACGTTGGACCACATAAATCAGTTTCAATGTAAGAAGCTTTCAGTCTATGGAATTGCTATGTTGTAGAATTCGTGAACTTTGAATATATATCAACGTAAGACATTTTCTTACGTAAAATAAATTGTTAAACTTTTTCTTTTGTTTTTAATTTAATTTAAATTGAGGGCTAATTGACTTCTAGGAAAATATATTAAGATCATTTTTAGGCCATTGAGCCTATTAAAAACTTTTTACATTCATAATCACGCACGTGCCGCTTAGTTTTATTACAAAATACAAATTAATTAACAAGATTTCAGACAAATTGTGCTGGGCTATGTTATGATGGGACAAATAGTTTTATTTTACTTAAATTATACCCAGAAAAAAAACAACAACCTTTGGAATCAACTAGTTTCAAATTAAAAAAAGAAATTCTTGAAAAAGGCTCATAAAGTGATGACGGCATTGAAAAATTTAGGTGATATTGGGTGGGAAGGGTGCTTGAAGTGCAATCAAGAAGTAAGGCTATTCACCTATATTCACGACGTTTGGTTATTTATTTCAAAAACATCATTGAGCTGTAGGGGAATATCACAAAAAAATTAAAATAAATTTAAAATAAAAGAAAAAAATCGACGCGCAAATACTGAAGAGGAAAAATTGGCTAAACCAATTGAAAAATACCTCGCAGGGGCTACATTGTAAAACCGGCTGACTTTTTATAAGCTCCGAACCGACTTAGCCGTTTTTTACAATGTAGGCCTGGACTGTTTACCTTTGGTGTAAAACAGAACATAGCAGAAGATTGGATCGACCATTTAAAAGAAAATGATTGATTATCGGCAATCGTGCCGATGTTAGTTTTTTCTTGCCCTTTTTCTTGTAGTTTTTCTTATTCGCGAAATTCGTGGACCTGTTATAGTGCCATTTACGTGTTCTTGCTATTTGGTATCGTTTGGGTTCACAAAACGTGTAGACCCGAAACCTACAGACCAGTTCATAACTTAAAATTTCCCAAAACAACAATAAAAATATATATTTTCTGACCTTTTCATGATCGAATAAAAATAATATTTGAACTGTGATGAAACTCAACTAGAAAATATAAATTCTCTTTCTTATTCTAAATTATTTTTAATATATCAGAAAAACACTAAAATCTTAAACATTTGAATCACCCTTTAATATACATATATTGGGTCTAATTGCTATATGTTACTTAGAACACCCAAACATATCATCAATTTTTTCCCCGTGCTACAAGGTATTAAGAAAAAGATTTTTATTTCTATCAATTAAATAAATTTTTAGCTGGAATTTATTTGAATTTTTTTGTTCATTTTTTATTTATTATATGAGTTGTTCTTGTCTTTATATAAAGCGACTGAAAAGGAGAGAATAAGTTAGTTACTTGTGCGGTGTTGAATGTTAAAGCAGTAAGAATGGTTAGTGAAGTGTCTCCGGTAGAAGATGTTCCTTCTTCTGCGCAGGATAAAGTTCAAAAGTTCAATAGTACAGTGGCTGATATTGGAACTGATTTTAGTTATAAGCATAAAATTATTTGGAGGAATTTAATTGGATATATCATGTATCACATCCTCTTCTTTATTGGAGCTTACCACTTTTTAACGTTTAATGTTCATCCCCTAACGATGATTCACAGTGAGAAATAGTTTATGAAATAAAATTTCAAATAGTGATTAAGTAAATTCTTTTTTTTTTCTTCAAAAGGTGTGCTACTTCTTTTTGTTTGTGGTTTTGCGGTTACAATTGGAGCTCATAGATACTACACCCATCGTGCATTTAAAGCAACCACCACCCTACGGCTCATTTTTGTGCTGTTGTTCTCTATGAGCGGGCAGAATACAATGTGGGCTTGGGTGAGGAATCATCGACAGCATCATAAATACTCCGACACCGACGCTGATCCCCATAATGCAAGAAGGGGGTTCTTCTTCTCTCACATTGGTTGGTTTTTGTGCTACAAAAATCCCAAAGTCATCCACTACGGCAGACAGATGAATATGCGGGATTTAGATGCAGATCCTTTTGTAAAGTTCCAGACTTTGTAAGATACTGAATTTAGGGATAAATTGAAAGGAAAAGTCAGGAAAATATATTTTTGTTCACAGGTTTTTCATCGAAATGTACATTTTGTTGGCAATCGTGATACCCTGCGCCACCCAAATTTACTTCTGGAATGAAGATCCTCTGAAATCCTTCCTGGTGTGCTATTGTGCCAGAACGTGCCTTGCACTCAATTTGATGTGTCTCGTCAATAGTTATGCCCATACATACGGCACAAAGCCCTACGATAATACCATCCTTCCTGGTGAGAATAAAATTATCAGCATGATAACTGTTGGGGAAGGATGGCATAACTACCATCACGCTTTCCCATGGGACTACAGAACTTCAGAATTGGGGACGCCCCACAACTGGTCCACTGCTGTGATTAACTATTTCATAAAAAAGGGATGGATATACGACGTCAAGACAGCCAGTGAGGAATCCATCAAGAAACGCATCTTGAAGACTGGAGATAAATCTTATGAAAAGTACGAAGACTTTGCTAATACGAACACTATTTCACTTTAAGGGAAACAAAATAGACAAATAAATTTATTTATTTATTTGATAAAGGGGATGCAATCATCCCTGATGATTCCCCTTTGTCATTAATAAATGAATTATGAAGTTAAATCCAATTTAAATTATCACAGAAGAAAGAAAATAATGTTGGATTTTCGCGTAAAAAATTTGTTTTATTTTCTTGTTCCTTCCCCTTCTGCATTAGGTATTTTTATCCATAATAAAAAATTATGTAGTTTTAATCTCGTTTTAATTAATTTGTGGAAAATTCACCTTGAAATTTTACCATTGAAATTGTTCCTGAACTTCATTTCTTTCGACCTCTTTAAGGGGGGTATTAAAATGTTATTTAATGACATATAATTTTTCTTAAAGACAAGCATCAATGTTAGATGTATTAAATTCTAAAGAAATTATGTAATCTACCTATTTAATTTTAGCTGTGTTTCTTTCAGACACAGCTTTTGTGTACCGAGCAAAATCGAAAGTCGTCAGATCGTGCTCAAACTTGGGATGAGCACGAATTAGGGTCCCCACATTCCAAAAAACGTATGCGCCAAAAAATTTTTTTTCCGGCTGGCCGTCCGGCCGTAGTACAAACCTAAATTGCAAGAGAACGGTAATAGATAGAGACTTGCGGTAAACGGCAAAGTTTAAAAGTCGACTGGAAGACGTCCGATTATGACGTCAAATTTTGAATAACCTCAAAATTTTGTTTTCGCTATATTTCTGCCTCTGTAATAGCTAAAAATCTGAAATTTTGATATGTTGTAGGGGCCATCAAGACCTTTAGTCAATATGGCCGAATATTTATCGAAAATCGACCATAACTCGAAAACGGCTTGACCGATTTCGATCAACCCAGGCTCAAATAAAAGCTCTCAACAAGCCCTACAACTCTCTAGAACATCCGAAGTTCCAAAAGTAACCGCTAGGGGGCCAAAAATCAAAAACAAAATTTTCGATTAGTTTTCGATGAATATCTCGAAAACGCCATTATCGATTTGCTTCATTTTTTGATATGTTATAGCTGACCATATTATCTAGCTCCATGCTAAAAATGAAGAAAATCTATGTCTCCGTTCTCGAGATATAGCCTTCCAAAGTTGGCATGTCATATCTCGGGTTCTACAAGTCCGATTTTGATCAACTCAAGTGCAAATGAAAGGTTTCGTGAAGCCCTACAAATGTCTAAAACATTTCAACTTCGAGAAATGACCGCGAGAGGCGCTAAAGTCAAAATCAAAATTTTCGAAAATTTCGAACTCGAATATTTCGAAAATGTCATTATCGATTTACTCAACATTTTAATATGTTATAGTTGAGGTTAAGACCTTTCCAGCGATAGCTCAAACTCGAAAATCTTTGGAGCCGTTCCCGAGATATGGCGTTTTAAAGATTTCTTGGGGGATGACTTTTCAACTTTTCCCGACTTTGCGCGTATTTAAATTAATTCGCGTTCTAGTTTGCTCTCACAAAATTGGTAGGGGGAAATGGGGCAATTTGTTAGTTTTTTGGGAGAAACATTTTCCTGATTTTCCTGAAAATATTTGAGTTTTCTCATGACGACTATCTTATAGGAAATTTTCCGGGCTACAACTTTGTCTCAGACGATTTTTCTCTATCTCAACGGGAAAATGCATTTTCAGGCCATTTTCCAAACCCTTCCACATTTGCCTGTTTCAAAAATCATGGGGCAAAATGTTAGTTTGCGTTTTTTGGCCTTAAATTTCAATTTTATGAATTTATTTCATCTAGACACTATAAAAGCAATTGATAATAAGGTATTTGCGTAACAATTAGAAATTTTTTTTAATAAAAAAAATACAAAAAATAAAAAAAATGAAAAATTTATGAAATTGCACTTTTTATTTTTTAAATAATTTTATATTAGTAATAGAGAGTAATATAACATGCTAAATTATAAGTATTAAGTGTGCCGACTGGTAAAAAATAAAATAAATAAACAAAAAAATAGTTAACAGCCTTAAAAACGGTTTCTAACATTTTGCCCCAAGGGGTACTTTTTACTATCAGTGTTATACGGGAAAACCCGGAAAATTTTTTCGGAAAATTTAGACTAAATTCGTGTTCAGCAATAGTTACTCTATCAAAAAATGCATTTGGATCAAAAAAATTACACAGAAATACGCCAAAATACGATATTGAAATGAAAGGTCAAAGTAACTTTGAAATTCGAAAAATTTGTTTTTTAAATAAATCCCAAAATATTAGATCAATTAATATAAAACTTTATAGGCTTAGTTAGAGTTATAAAAGGTACCTTTTGACTAAATTAGAACAATTACGAAATAATATTTACTGAGATATTGGAGATGTGTGGTCTTGATTTTCTAACATTTTGCCCCATTTCCCCCTACACTGAAAGAAACACAGCTCTCGTAAGCTTGGTCAGCTTACCCGTACATTTTAGTTTGTAGCATAAAATATTATACATCAGAGAAACACCTAAAAATTACAACACCAACAGGTATCCTTTTTATATGAAGATTTCTTCTTATTTCTTCCACAACTCTCGTCAAGACTCGCTGCAAAGAATCTCAAGAAAAAAAAACGGAGTATCATCCACCAGACAAATCTCTCCAAATATACTTTCTGTTTGGCATTGCGTGCTCTTGAGAAATTCTCTGAAGCACCAATTTTCCACACCAAACACACTTCAACTTGAGCTACCACTTGAACCACCATCCGGTGTTGGATATTTGATGGGTTATTGTGTGTTGATGTTGCATAGAATGCTGATGAAGAAAAAAGAATTCAATGCACAACATTCACGCACTCCAATCCATTTGGCGTCACATTGGTGACTTGCGTGGGTGACTCTGAGGTCGAATGCGCGAGTTTACCTTTTCATCTCCATCATGCACACCTTTGGCGCACGCGGATGCGTTTTCTGCGTCAATCTGGCGCTTACGCATTGCGCCACAGAAGACGAATGAAAATGTATATTCAGCAGCATCCAGCAGCATCCCAAATTGTGCCTCAGAGCGCAAATCACATGAGTCGGGCGACAGAGAAGAATGAGCCACTGCCGGCCTATTCCAAACACCACCAATAAATTATTTTCTCTAAATGCAAATTTGTGAAAATAACTCGTATTCACATCAATTTTAATCCCGCAGACCAATTTCATTGCGCTTTTTTTATTAATTTTTTTTTTAAACATCCGTCATGGAAGACATTTTACTTCACCCAGAGGGCATTTGACTGCTGGAAATTGGCGTTTTATGTACGAGAAAACACTTTAAGTAAAATTTGCAATTAGGGCAGTTGAGAAGCAGCTCTTTTATCATCGATCTGTGTACAAGGGAAAATATATTCTACGAGATTTATTTAGCGGAAAAAATTAATAAGAAAAAAGTATTATATAAATAGGGGAGAGTGTGGAACATAAATTATTTTTTTTAGAGATTTTGTTGTATAGTTCTTTGTAGAATCTTTATAGAATTTTTTAAAGAAACTTTCATTAAAAAGTTTAATGACCGTAAGATTCTTTGAAAACAATTCACCTGGAAGAAATCATTTGCTTGTTAAACAATTTAAACCATTTTAAAAGTAATAAAAATTGTCTCATCCTATTTCAAAAATCTTTGTAATTTAATTTAATTATTTGAAAGATTAGTGGAAATAAAGTTCATATACTTAAGACAAAAAAAATTGTTTATTGAGAAAAACCAACAGATAAGCTCATTATCTTCAGGTGTTAGAGAAGAAATATTATGTATTTCTAAGGAACTAATAAAAATAAATTAGAATAAAATAAAATAAATTAAAAAGTATGATTTGGGTGATATGTTTTTTTTTAATTTTTTAAAGGAAGGTTTCTTGGGAGTTCTGGTGAAATGAATACATTTTGAGTTTCTTTTTTTTTCATTTTTCTTGGAGAATTTCTTAAACTGGGTTTTCTGACATTGAAAACGAATTAATTCAAATTTAGAAAAAGATTTTTCAATAATTGTTTATTGACTTATTGATTTTGTGGTAAATTATTAAAGGCAGCAACTTTGGCCAACTTTCACTACAATCGTCTGAAAATACCCAATAAGACGCCAATTTGTTTTTATCTCAAATCCAATTTAAAAAAAAAATCCTAATTTTTTTTATCTATCCTGGACATAATAAGTTTCGTTCATTCTACAAAAATTTATTAAAACTTTTCAAATTGATTTTCGTAATTTTCAATCAATTTTTCTATTTAATTTTCCTTGAGTTTGCCCCAAGCTCCCCTATTAACCATACTTCATAGTAAAATGCTTGTTTATCCTGTTTTACATTGAAAATTAAAAGGGAATAAAAGAAGTTGCGGTGAGAAGTGGCAACCGATGAAGATTCAGCGTATATATTTTGTGATATATTATCCTAGAAAGATCTTCAATTAAAGAGCCTTCAAATGAGCCAGGGACTGTACTTAAAGCGCCAGAGGCAATATTGTGGTATATTTCTTCCCTCTACAAACTGTCGGATACGCAATGCAGTGGATCACGAGGACAACGATATAAAGGGAGAGAAATTATTGCATTTGCAATGCTGATTGATGGGCATTTTGCATATTAAACATAATCTTGCATACCGCCGAGAATTCCAGAAATTGCAGACTCACCGTCGATGGTGGCTTCCACTATCTCGCGCCATTTATCGCCAATGTCTCACAGTTATATAAAAAATTCTCACAGTATTCTCGCACTTCGATTGCAATCGATTAAGAAAGCATTAAGGCTCATTTACTTTTGTTTCAATTATTCAATTGGCCCCATTTTCATTTGGTTGCAAACTCTCCCTCCCCATCTTTGGCACCACCATCCCATACATAAATGCAATTTTTATGCGACTGCAAATTTATGACATGAATTTTTCAGATGACATTTTCACTTTATGGTCATCACGAGCCCATTATGTTGTTATTTATTAATTGACATTCCGCGTACTTAAAGCCGAATCTGTATAATTAAAGAGAAGCGTTCAACATTGATAATGATCATTTTCTCACAATATCGAATTATACGCGCGCGGACTCTTTTACCCAGGATGGTTTGCACACCAATATGGGAGGGAATTGTTTTGCACCGAAAGGGAAGAGAAAAATGTCTGTACCGTGCCCCCAGATACATACTTTTAAACATCTTTCAGTGGATGTGGAAATTATTATTTGTCTGTGATGTGAATTTTTAATAAAGTTAGATGGCTTTTGAGGATAAGGAGAAATTGTGGGGTTCATGCAAAAGACGTTGCAGATGTTTCTGCTGCTGCTGTTGATGGCGAATACTTCCTGTTCCACAAAGGAAAAATTCTTTTTTTAAGATTTTTTGTAATTTTTAGGACATTCCTGTAAAGAAATTAGGTGTAAGACTTTGCGAAATATTTAGTCAAAAAAGTAAAAAATAATTTTAGACAATTTTAGTAAACTTTTATGAAAATTCTTCGTCGTAATCAGTAGTTCATGAGTGAGACGTATATCAACGTAGAAAAATGTTTAATTTTTAAGTCAACATTGGGTTGATCTTGAATGTATAAAGGAGCCCATGCGCTTGATATGAGCGAAGTACCTAATTGAAGGAAACGCAGAAAACAATTTTAACCTACCCAGTCTTGTAGGGAATCAAAAAAGAATAAAGAATCGCCAAAAATATTCACCATTTTCCACTGGGGTCACAACGAAAAAAGGCAATAAAGTTTTGTAAAAATTCAAAAAAATTGGCCGCCATTCGCCATTTTGTTCATTTCAATGCATGAAGCATATGTTTCAATGCTTCGTCAATATGAGCTTGTCGATGACAGTTTGACATTTCATTATTTTTCTTTTTGGAGAAAATAAAAAAAATTGCTTATTTTTTTAATTTAATAATCGTGGTAAATGTGTTTTACGTGTTGTTCAAGAGTGATTTTTATATTTAAATACCTGAAGGATGAATTCCCGCACAGCTTGTGACCATCTCAGCGAGCACATCATTGGTCGTGGAAAAGTTCTTGGGAAAGGTGGTGCCAAGAAAAATCGTAAGGTTTTGCGTGACAACATCCAGGGAATCACAAAACCAGAATCCATCGTCTTGTCTGTCGTGGTAGTGTGAAACGCAAAGGATCTCTCAATTCGTGAAAAAGTCATCTTCAAGACGATTCACGACCAATGTTTTTGGATTGCTTTGTTTTGTAACGAGAGATGTGCTCGCTGAGACGGTCACAAGCTGTGAGGGAATTCATCCCAGGTATTCAGATATAAAAATCACTCTTGAACAACACGTAAAACACATTTACCACGATAATTAAACTAAAAAAATACGCAATTTTTTTTTATTTTCTCTCAAAAAAAAAATGAATGAAATGTCGACAAGCTCTTGACGAAGCATTGAAACATCTGCTTGATGCATTGAAAGAGACAAAATGGCGAATGGCGGTCAATTTTTTTGAATTATTACAAAACTTTCTTGCCTTTTTTCGTTGTGACCCCAGTGGAAAATGGTGAATATTTTTGGCGATTCTTTATCCTTTTTTGATTCCCTACAAGACTGGGTGGGTTAAAATTGTTTTCTGCGTTTCCTTCAATTAGGTACTTCGCCCATATCAAGCGCATGGGCTCCTTTGTCATTTTAAGACGTAAAAAATATTCAAATTATGCTGCTAACTAAGCATCTTGCAAGAAAGTCTCTATCAAGCTGATTTTACGTGTAAATGTTCGTAAAAATGAGTTTTATTTAATTAAAAGAAAATAATTGAAATTAAGTCAATTTAGATTAATTTTATTAGTCGAAATCAGTAGTAGATCAGACCTTATTTCATCGTAAAAAACTCATTGCTTTCAAAAGAAATATGAGATTAATTCTTGTCAAAATTAGTATTAAAACAGTCACTATACCTACTCCAAAAAAATCATTAAAACTTCAAGTATGAATAATCATTCTAAAGACTAATACTATGCGTCGAAATCAGTAGTAAATGAGACATTTTTCTCTGTAAAAAT
Organism: Lutzomyia longipalpis; assembly: GCF_024334085.1. NCBI lineage: Eukaryota > Metazoa > Arthropoda > Insecta > Diptera > Psychodidae > Lutzomyia > Lutzomyia longipalpis. The sequence continues at coordinate 9,692,701 of NC_074707.1, forward strand.
CATTCAAACTCAAAATTTGCAATTTATCTCATTTTATTTAACTAATTTTAGGGGAACGTGGCTCAATTCTGACCTCCAAAGGCCCGCGTAGTATGAGAAAAAAATGGTATAAAATAAAAAGTAATATTCTTAAATTTGGTATCATTTTAAAGCCCATTAATGCTCTTTTAACTCCCATGACTTTCTATATTAAAAGTTTTATCGGTTTTAAGTAATAGCGGATTGAAAAATCGTCGAAGAAGGTCGGTATTGGGCAACGTTCCACTACATATTAAAATCAGTTGTAAATCTATGATATTTTAATACAAAGAAACTCATTCTGATCATAAATCAAACTTTGAACCAATTTATCCAGAAGTCCAGTTTATCGCAAAGCTTAGCCACATGAGGAAGAATGATTCCCTCAATCACAAATGTCCGGTGGAAAAGTTGTATCGAGTTTCTTCCAATTATCTCTGATCAAATGATTCTGCATGTCATAAATCTGTATTTACCTCCGAGGTGGATGGAATGAAATGAAGCGGAACATCCACGGGACCCTCCACTGAAGGAGGCATCGTTTCCACAATTAACAACACTTTAGGCAATGGCGGGCTTGACTTCTCGAAATTGCTTAATTATTATTTATAATATTAAGGGAATGATATGAAAATGGATATAGGTAGGTATATTATATGTATGTAAAGAAATCGGATGGAGATTGAGAGCGAAGTCATTAATACAAGCCAAGCAGCAAAATATCGGCCTTCAGACAGGATTACAAAGAGAATCGCATTTTGTTGGTAGCTTGTACGGAAGAGATGGAAGATGCGCTGGAGGAATTTTTTTTTTGGAAAACATACAACGAAGTCTTTCGGGTAATAAATCAAAAATTTGTTATACTGCCCATATCGGTGGAGATATGATGAAAAATCTCCGCGATCGTGCCACAGGTTGTCCGGTGCAGTGTGGTGGAAGATGCGCGGTAGAGGCAAGAATCTCGCGGATGATTCAGTGAGGCAATGCTGAGGAGAGTCAGTGGGTCAATTAGGAGGATCACTCACCGGGTAAGACAAAACGATAATGCCCATTGATTTTTGCCGCAGCAGCAGTGCATATCTAATCGCTGAAGTGGATGCAACAGCAGCCTTGTGCGATGGAATTACCATATCAAAAGCCCCCTGACAGCATCTCTCAATATTTCTATGGAATTTAAATTGAATTAACACGTTGCAATCATTCCAAGTTGTCACCCAATTACCATCCCAGGCGCTACCATATCAACACCTCGCTCTGCACCTAGCACCTCTTCCCGCTCCTTCATTTATATGCTAATTCCATTTTGCATACTCTTTCAAGGCGTCTTCACCGGTGATCTCCTCGCGTTCCTTTCCCGATCACATCATCCCGCAATGCCAGCACTAACCCTAAATGGTCCCCTTTGTACGTCCATTCGCCGTTGGCAGGTAGCCCCGGAACGGAAGCCCCAGCATGAATGGCAAATAGTCGGCAATTTGTACAAGTGCACATTTTAATCGAAATTCATGCAGATTGTCTCAATCGCGGAAGATTCTCGTCGTGGCGGTACTTCCAACACTGCGGCATGTCGTCGCAAACAGGCTCGTTGCAATGGGGAATATGGGGCTATACTCACACTGAGATTTCCTGACACTCCATTGATGCCATTATTGTGAGAACATTCTTTTGTGTGCCAAAGTCCCACGTGAAATCACATAAATTATACATGCAGCATTGTCCAACTGTTGCATTTGAGAAAGGTGTCGCTTTCATTAAAAAGCTGTTCTAGTCTCTAGCTTGCTCGATAATGCGCGTGAAAAGTTTAGTTTGAACTAGATGCGCTTTTTTATATCTCTATATATAATCAATGGGTGTTAATCTGGAGAATATTTTGAATATTTTAGCGAATAATCCGTAGATTAGCGAATAATCACAATACTACCAGATATCTGAATATTCTCATTTTCAGTTAAATTTTAGTACTTCTTCGGCTTGAATTTACTATCTACTTTCTCGGTTTGAATTTACTGTTTTTAAGTACTTTTCAGGATTGAATTTAGTACGTTTTCGGCGTTTTAAGCTTTTTAGTACTTTTTCTACTTTTTCTAATGGAATTCAGTCTTTTTCAATTAGAATTTACTATGTTTTTGGCTAGAATTTAGTATGTAATGTTTTCAACCAGAATTCAGTACTTTTTATTATTGAATTTACCTTTTAAGAAAATACTAAAATCCAGCCGAAGTAATAAATTCTAGTCAAAAACAGTAAATTCTTTTAGCCAAAAATATGTCTCAACTTCAAGGTAAAAGTTGAAAATTTTAAATTTTTGTATTTGAAACTTCGCTTTGGTACATGTCGATCAGGCTCATCGATGAACCTGCGGGTACGGGATGACCCAAAAATTCATTCAGATTTGCTCAGGGGGGCAATAAGTATGGCCTAAGGTGAACGCAAGTGAACGCAAGATCGCAAGATTGAACGCAAGCAACTGCACCATGAACGCAATAGTTATGGCCCCCTGGATAAATACCCCTTGTGTTGAATTTAAATGAATCAGTTAAGTGAGATGAAGACGCCTGGTTATCACTTTTATTGGATTGAAAACTTAAATAAAGGAAATTACTCGAAGAAAATTAATATTAAATTTGAAAGTTATTTATTTATTAAAATAAAATTTGATTATGTCGGACACTTGGGTATCTTCAAAGCATTCTTCTCTCTTGGATAAAGTTACCGATTGACAATCACACTCTCGCACACTAGTCGCTTTTTTTCTATTAATGAAACAAGCGGCACTTTTATGAATGAATCTCAAGACATTTAGAGAGACTGACAAGCTATTTCAATAATACGTCCAATACTATGGAGCACAGTGCCTCATTTACCAAGGTATCGCGGGGTTTGGTGTGTTATGAGCACATAGAGAGCAGCATAGTCTTAGAGGAAGGTTGCTCAAGAGCATACACATTATAAATAATAAATATAAAGCTCATTTGCATAGAAGCTCGTTCCGTGCCATATTCTCATTTAATTTCTTGTAAATTTGCTGGATGATCGCACTTTGGGACTTTACGAGCGTCCGTTTGATTGTGAGACATCTCTCTTTTGCTAACTTCCACCTTTTGCTCCTGGATGAGAAGCCAAAAAAAAAAACTGCGAGCTACCAACAATCACGGGGCAAAGAAGTCGAGGTATCCAAAGCAAAAGAGAGGCTTTTTTAATTAAATTCTCGATCGTTCTCTTGGCGGAATGGCCAAGTGGTTTTATGAATGTGATTTTGTGTGCTGAAATGACCCACAACTTTTGCGCCATCGCACTGTGGGATGTCCGTCCTTTTGGTCTTGAGCCATTGCGCCCCCCTCATCTAATTTGCCTCACAAACATTTTTGTAATTTGATACAATTTATGACCAGAATAACGAGTTTCTCAGATCGCCTATAATTGTAATTGATCTTAGGCACAAATTTACATAATTGCAAAGAAAAATCATATTTTTCAAAATTAATTATCTAACCGTGCCTATTTCACTTAAAGTGAAACTCCATCGAAAGCCATCAAGAGGCCACTCTTTTAAAATATTCCTCCAGTGCATATACATAGAAAATACATATAGATAGCTACATATAGCTTCGACATTGCAACACTTTTTTCATTCATAAAACTCCATCACATGGGAGTGTGTGGTTGTTGTGTTTTTTTTAATGTTGTAGCATAAATTAACAAATAATTTCGACATCTAAACATTTTCATTCATAAAACACCCAACTACGCGCGTTCGCTCATGATTGTGCATTTTATATTCATAAGAAAAAAAAAAGCCAAGTCAATGGCGACACCACACACTCTCAATATTTAATCGATTTCCTCGCGCTCTTGCTATGTTCTCTCACCTCAAGTGTTGTTGGCTTTTTATCCCAGAAACACCTTCTTTTTGTCCAAAAAGTATTTTTCGATGTTTGTCTCATTGAAAAATTGCTTCCCTGGAGGAAATGTCTTTTCATTCTCCACTTTTTTTTTGTCTTCTTCGTCTCTCTGGTAAATTATGTAAATTATTTCTGGGTGTTTCATCAATTATCACATAAAAATCATACAAAATATATGTGTAAGAAAAAAAAATTTTGAGACAAAAACCCAAAATATGTTAATAAATTTATTTTTACCTCTGCAGAGATGAAAAAAAAATTCACAGCACTTCCTTCGCAGCATCATATTTCTGTTTATTAATAAAATTATCTCGCATAGAGTTGAAAAGAACAACGAGGGAGAAGATCTTTTTCGTTTGTTACTTAATGGACCGTAAAACCACAAATTGGGAAGTTAAATGTAAAACCCACACTTTACTGGCGCCATTTAGTGCCAAAAAAACAGCCTTTGCGGACAAACAGTGGTCGTGGAAAAGGAAGAGGAGAGATATTATTTTAATGAAATGCAACCAAATTAATGGCATTTCAATGCTTGTGACTTGTGACGCTAAAATGTATTATTTACATTCATTGCAAACAGCTACACCGCAAAAATATATGCAAAAGAAATGCTCCCAGAGACGACACAATTGGAAGAAAATTTAATCATAATCACAATCAATTTATTTTGCATTCACTGACCATTCTTGCACAGTTGGTTGTAGGAGGAAACACAATGGCTAGGGGTTGATAAGTAGTAAAAATGTGGTGGTTTGTAGTAATTTTTATTCGTTTTTAAGTTTTCTTTCGAATGCTTAGAGAAAGGTGGGGAAAAAACTATTTATCGGTCAAATATTTTGTATTTTCATGAATTTTTATTGATGAATTTATGATTATTCGTGTAAATCAAAGGGGGTTTATCTGGACGAAATTATTCGATCTTCGGAAATATTCGAATTTTTGGCTAATATTCGGATGATTCACCAAGGAAATTCAAATATACACTACCCTAAAAAAGTTTCCGGGCAAGGAAAAATGGGGTATTTTTGAAGGTAAATTTCAAGTGGCTATATCTCCGGCTGTGGTCAACCGATTTTCAAAAATTTATTAGTTTTGGAAAGGTACATTTCTCACCTTTCCAAAACTGGTAAATTTTTGAAAATCGGTTAACCCGTTATTTATTGGCAGCCATTTTGGTAAAGCTAGGAAAAAGCCTATTTTTCATGATTTCACAAATTTTGACTTTGACCTCTTGCATCTCGGCCGCTAGTGCACCGATTTTGATGAATAGATAGTCGTTGGAAAGGTAATTTAATTCCCTTTCCAGATCTGCTAAATTTTTGAAAATCGGTCAAGCGGTTCGGTTGTTACAGTCATTCTAGTGAACTATAGTGAAAAAATACACTTTTGACTATATCTCAGCTTAGGGTTGACCGATTTGGACAAACTCGGATTCAAATGGTAGCTAATAATGCCCTCTAACTTTAAAAAAAAATTCATCCCGATCCGTCACGTGGTTCTTTTTTAATGTTTTTTTATGTGACCCCCTTATGTTACAAAAAGTGTACCCTAACTTCATTCGCTTCCCAGATTTTTTTATAAGTTACACCTGGCTCAAATTTCATTAGAATTAATAGTAAATATTATCATCTAACTTTTAAAAAAAATTTCACTCAAATCCATCAAGGGGTTCTCCTGTAATGTCAATTTTTGTGAAGTTATGCGCGATTTTTGCGTTAGAAGTTGTCAATTTGACTTGAGCAATCCATCAGCTTTTGAGCGTGATTTGACTCAAATCCTTGTTAAATCGTCTTAAAAATGTTAGTAAAGATGTCCTGGACCTTATTTTGATTTGTTATCCCCATTTAATGAAAAAAAAAATTTCACGATTTTTCGCCCAAAATCTTAATATTACCAACCTCAAGAGCCACAATATGAGTATTAGCAGATTTAGTACTCTGCGTTGATACCACTGCTT
>NC_074707.1:9699077-9771887 GCF_024334085.1 Lutzomyia longipalpis
AATCATGAAAAATAGGCTTTTTCCTAGCTTTACCAAAATGGCTGCCAATAAATAACGGGTTAACCGATTTTCAAAAATTTACCAGTTTTGGAAAGGTGAGAAATGTACCTTTCCAAAACTAATAAATTTTTGAAAATCGGTTGACCACAGCCGGAGATATAGCCACTTGAAATTTGCCTTCAAAAATACCCCATTTTTCCTTGCCCGGAAACTTTTTTAGGGTAGTGTAAATCTAAGCCTAAAAATGTTAAATTCAAGCATAAAAACACTTTAATCAAGCCGAAAAGTAGTAAATTCAACCCATGAAATAAAAAGAATAAATTCAAACCGATAAATATTTAGTTTTCAGTCCCAAAACTGTACAGATTGAGGAACAAAATATTTTTTTAAAAAATCATTAAAGTCTAAAGGAGAACTAAATTCAAACCGAATAGTAGTAAATTAATGCTAAAAAGTAATAAATTGAACCCGAAAAAAAGACTAAATTCAAACCAAAATTCCTAAATACATTTTTGGATTCTTTTCGGTTTTGAATTGTTCGGATTTCAGCAAAAGTGAAGTAAAATATTCAAATATTCAAAAATATTCGGATGATTGGCTTAAAATACCAAAATATTCACCAGATAAACACCTCTTGATGTAAATATAAGAGAATATTTATGTACAGAATATTTAAAATATTCCAGATAAATATGAATGACTATTCGTTAATGTTTACAATAATATTTTAAATAATCAAAAATTAATAAATAAAGACTCCGTACACACTTATTATGAATCAAATTATACATAAATATTTTAAATTTATAATTGAATATTAACGAATAGTAATAAAATATTCGACTAAGAATTCAAAATATTTGTCAATTAAAACAATTTTCAGTTATTCTAAAAAATTTAAACATTTCAATTTCCTTTTATAATAATTCAACTAAAACAACAAAATAATCTTAAAAAAAACTTTTGCAAAATAACTCATTTTCCGTAAAACTTCTAAATATTGCAGAAAATTTATTTACTCATCCGCCCCTCGATATGAATATTTTATCATATTCCACCTTCACATTGTTCGGGGGCGAGAGAAGTCTTTTGAAAGAGGCACTCACAGTGATTTCCTATTGTATATTTCACAAGACCATCGGAAATCCAAGAGATGTTGATTCTTTTGCATTTGCAGTGGCGATTGATGTCACATGGGGCATGATTAGCGCGTTCACTCCGGAATCTTATAATATTTTCTTTTATACAAGAAAACAGCATTAAATCTCGCCCCCGCATATTCAGCTGAGGAGGCCCTTTTTGCTATGTGGAAAGCTCTCAATTTTGTATATCATTCACAAAACTTATAATCCACGTGTGGAAAAAGAAGTTTGCTTTTAGTTGACCCAAACACACACACATACGCGTGCTCCAGTCTTGATTTTATGAATGAAATCGTGCTCTCAATGGAGCTTACATACAAAATTAAATATGATCTTATACTCACGGGGCTGCCTACACAAAAATTCAACGTGTTATTATTAACAATTTTTCCATTCGTTCTCCATCAAGTCCACGCGATACCTTTCATTTGGCGTCTCTTTCTGCCTGCTGGCGTGCGAGCACCTGGGTTTGGAAAATTTGTGTGATGTCGTTTATCAATATTGTCGCATTATGCATAAATGCGATGTTGCGTCAAGACGAGAGCCGTTGGAAAGTGTCGCTGTGCAACCACGGAGAAGTCAAAGAAAGTGGACACCTCGCGATGCCCTCTCCGGGCGTACTTTTCCTTCACACACCGGAATAAGAAAAAAATCCATATTCTCAAATTTCACCTGCCCTCCCATCAGCTTAGATTTATCCGCCCAAACATGCAGTCCGGTGAACCAGAAAAAGCCACCATTTAGCTTACAATCTATCGACAATTACTTGTGCACTCCAAAGTGCACGCGCGCGGGCTTTAATTAAACCTCTCAATGCGAACCTGCACTCATGTGAGTGACATTCTGACAGACATTTTGCTCATTGCTGGAACGGAATGCTCTCCACGAAAAGCTCAAAATGCGCGGGGTACATACTCACGGGGTCTGAAAGTGAAATGATATGCGTAGGATTCATTCCACATTATTTGACATTTAACATAAATAATGCGCGAGTGCATTGATTTCCAGCCGTGTCAATCTTCTCACAGTCAGCCTTTTTCACCCAGGAGTTTTCGAGCCACAATCAATTAATTTTAGGCGCTCCACCAGCAGACGGTAATAATTCAAAAGTTCCCCTCAAGAAATTTAATTAGAACTTGATTGTGAATTATTAGTTGCAGGCTTTTCCTTCTGATTGCCTTATATATTTTTTTGTTTGCTGTTAAATTGCTGTTAAAGGTTAAAAGGCTTTGATTTGAGAAAATTTGCAGCTATAGAGTTACGCCCAAGAGATTGTTTTAGGAGCTTGCTGTTACAATTTTATTTAAGGAGGAAGTTTTTTTTTTAATTCAACTGAAAGAACAAATGTCTTCAATGTCTTCAATTTTGAATGTTTGGCAAATTGAGAAAGTAAAAGGATCGAAAAGGATTTGAAGATAATGTGATTTTAAATGAAAACTAAATTGTCGCTGGAATGTATCAATTTAAGAATTTTTAGCCTTTTCAAAAATTCTTTATAAATTGATTGGACAAAGCGACCTATGTATGTAACCTCAGAATTTGTTTTAATCAAAATTTTCGTTTAATTAATTTGCTTAATTTTTTTTTTTATTGAAAAGCGACGTTTCGAACTATTTTAGTCCTTTTTCCGGTTCAACAGCAATTGAAAAACAATATTTTGGAAATCTTAAATAATCTTTAAAAAAGACCAAAACGTTGGTTTAGAATTTAAAAAAAAAATTACTAAAATATTTGACCGAAAATTCGACTTTAGAAAATCCTAATTCTTTATTATAAATCTCTATTTTGCATCCTAGATCAATAACTATTTAAATCACAAAGACGGGGTACGGGGGTTTAGGCTAAATTAGGTTAAGTATTTTATCAAACACAAAAAAGGCTGGAACATAATAATAATCTTTAAAAATATACAGATAATAAACATAATAGTAGCATAATTATCGAAAAATAAAGCAATTAAAAAAATCTTTATTAAGTTTAAAAAAAAACTATCTTCTCAAAAAAAATGTTACTTTTCCTTAAATATTATATTTTTAAGTTTTAAAAGATTTCGAGAAGCCAGAAACAGAACAAATTAAAAGTTCACATTAAATTTTCAAATTTTTTAACGAAAATTTTTTCTATTAAATTTTCTACAGAATTTGGTTGTAATCTGATTTTTTTCTTTATATCATTTTTTAAAAAAAAATTATGTATATTATAATATCGAGGGCTACATTGTAAAAACGGCTAAGTCGGTTCGGAGCTCATACAAAGTTAGCCGTTTTTACAATGTAGCCCTCACTATACTACTAAATTACATTCAGCGTTAAAATTCAAAGCCTATACTAGAATGAGTCTCCATCAATTTTATTATATTCACAAAATTGTGGAACAAGACATATCAAAAGACTCTTCTCTAAGACCAGCAATTCCATCAGACGTAAGACTCCTCGTAACACTACGCCATTCAGCCACTGGAGTGGAGCCAATTATAAAAATTTGGCGATAGAATACATTATGGAAAATTCTTTCAGTTCCGTAAATTATCTACGAGGTGTGTGAGGCATTGTTTTTACATCATCTATACTCTTTATTTAGTCAAAAGTTCAATTTTTGTATGAACGAAAAAAATTGTTCAATTGATTTTTTAATTCTGCTCAGTTTTGATTGACTTAAATCAATTCTATATAATCTTGATTTAATTCAAAATAAGCTTAATAAAAATCAAAGAATTTTTATTTTTCTTGTCCAACGCTTCAGACCAAAAAGAAAAGCTGAAAGATGTCTCCCAATATTTCATTCAAAGAGGATTCTCATGTTACCCATATTTCAGCAATATCGCCGATTTTTGAATGTAAGAACTCTTTTTTTGGGTAGCCAAATATAGAAATCATTAAATTTTATAGTTATTGGAATTAACTCGGGACGACAACTCTATATAGTTACCTATCTATATATGTATGTATGTAAAAAAAAATATGTGTTCAATAGCACCATAAAAAATCAATCGCGGCTGGAAGAGTGGATATCGTGTGAATCACCGCGAGAGCCTTCGACCCCGCGTCCAGAACGTTCCTTCGCCCCACAGAAATCCCCCGATATGGCGTGAGAAGACGAGTGTGAACATTACGTGATCGCACGTGGGCGCGATCGTGCAGAGATCGAGTTATCAAGACGATTAGATACCATGTCTCAGGTGATGATATCTCGACTAGCAATTTACTCTTTGGGTGAGGAATTGCACGATGGCAACAAAACCACTTTTACTCCTCTGGCACAGCCAAAGTGAACTTTTAGAAGCTGCCATGGGAGTTAAAAATCTTATTTAGAGTTATGATTTATTTCAGCCAACATGGAAAAATATGTGTGTGCGCGCAACAACCTGCACGCCTGTACCACCCATCAAATGTGCGCTAAGCGCTCTCATGGAGATTTGAGTCACACTCACTTTGCACGAGATATGCCCGGTGGTGCAATTCCTCAATATTTCCGCAAACAGGTGAAATTGAGAGTTAATATAGGCATTTCAATCATAAACGAATGGAGAGTGTCTCATAATTAATATGCGACGGTGTTATCTGTCGCTTTCAATTTACTACCACTCACCATAATGTGGACTCCTCGCGATAACAGACTCGGATACATAAAATGTGGGAAGGCTTCATGCACCAGGAAAGCCATCTCGGTGTGCAGCATTCACTCCCTTTTGAGAAAATTCTCTGCTGTAAAACGCATAAGAACAGACATAAGAAATAAATCTTTTGTGGATTATTTTGCTTCAAAGAACTCGAGGTGTGGACGGTGTTACTGAATCGTTTAAAAATAGCACTAATCAGGTGGGATTTGGAGTAATTTGTTGCAAGGTCAGGTCTCTTTTTATTTTTCTTCTCTCCTCAAAGCTCTCGACAGTACAAAATGTGCTACAGATACATTGGTGTGTTTAGCAAACACCGTGGATGTGTCACACTGTTTGCCGAGATGTTCCTTAAAAGGAAAACCTCCATGTATGAAATCGCGCGCTTATGTAAAAATCACCCGTATTACATACAAAAGAGATGAAGAAGTGTGACTTTGGATCTACCTACGATCGCGCAGGCAACTCCAGTGATCAAGTGGAATATCAAGCGACCATTTGATCATCCACCCACGTGGTGTGACGTCATGTATTATTTTTCCACCAACTGAATTAGACACTGTAGACGCCACTTGTACTGTACGTGAGAGATTGAATGTTAGGAAAGCATGTTATTGAAGTTTTCACGAATGAATATACAGGCTTGTGAGGGATTCTAAACAGCTGTCGAAAATATTGCTGAGAAGAAATTTTTGTGTCGTTAGGGAGTAAAGCTCCATTAGACATTCAGAAATAAAAAAATCTAACCACGAAGTGGAACAGCAATTAATTTGAAAAAAAAAAGAAGCGACTATAATGAAAAGCACCACTTCTATGCTAACTAGCTTCTAACCAGCTCACATAGAAGTGGTGCTTTTTTGGCTTTATCTAGCTTTTAGGTAAGTTTCAAAAGAAACTTTTTCAGACTCACGGGAAATTGCAAACCTGATAAAGGGAAAACCATTGCCAGAGATATATAGGATTGTAAGTCTAGACGTCATTTCTTTATTTATTTTTAAAACCTATAATATTTACAGATGTGCTAATGGATTTGGCGCTGGAGGAAATCGACAGATGTTGCTTTTTTTTAGGTTGAGCCCAAGATGTTTTGATTTAATTTTCTATAGTTAAGGAAACTAAATCAAAACATCTTGGGTTGAGCCCCATATGAAGCTCGCCATAATAGTCAGTGCCACAGCAGGCATGCTAGGCATGAAACGGCACTTTGCATATACACTCATATACTCATTTATGCCAATCTTATCCTTGCAAGTCCTTGTTAAATTGTCTCACAATTTAACACCATCTCATAGGAAAAAAGTTTATTATTTAGATATTAATTTTTTTTATTATCATTGTTTAATTCCTCTACTGTATTGTCTTCTTCGCTGGGATTTTTAATATTATTTTTTTTTATTCGAAAAAGGAATAAAAAGATTAAAAATACATTAAAAAAGAATTTATAATTTAGAATAAAAATTTTTTTAAAAAAATCTTTAAAGAACTCTGTATTATTAGAAGAATGTACAGAGTAGCCTTTCATTCAGGTTTCTAAGCACTTACCTTGAATTAAAAGGAAAATTAGTTTAACATTGATTCTAGCTATTTAGCTTGAAGGACCATAAGTTTTGGAAATTTATCTTTAGATGATTCTGTCAGAAGATATTTTTGCATGATATTTTTGTGTATCTACATCATCTACATCTATGAATATGGACTGGCCCTAGCATTATGAACCTAACTCCTGTATTGTAATACAGGAGTTAGGTTCATAACACTTGGGATCTCAATTTAATTTCTTTTTTTTCTTATTCTTCTAGTCGTTACTAGTTAAAAAATTTTATTTATACTCACCAAAGTTTTTCAATTATTGGTGGTTCATCGCCTGCCTAATGATCCTTCATCCTCGCCTTAACTCACATTACTTCCTCTTCAACATCTCTTGAGTGCCTTTCATTAACTTTATATATAGTTTTAATGATGTTTACTTATTATCTTAATAAAAATATCTCAAGACTGCAGAATAAATATTTCCATGCTTTGTATCACTTTCTCTTTGTTTTATAGAATTTCCCCCGTGTTCTTATTACTTTGCTCGTTTTAATTCCTTCATTATCCTTCTAATATAAATAACCAAAATCTAGCAAATTTTATAATTCAGAAGCGTAACCTAGAAGCAAAATTCATTTGTATTTGCCCCATTAACGAACGCATTTTATGTACATCGCTCGATTCGGTTAATTAGCAAGACGGTGTATTTGCTCTGAAAATATCGAATTACCTCTTGTTTCAGACTCTTTTTTTTCATCTTACAGCCGTGTGCACGTAAATTTCTCAAAACCGCAAGTTCGGAGAAATCCAACTATATGTATAAAAATACAAGCGGTTTTACCAATTTTAAAGTCTTGTTGTTTTTGTGGTCAATGCGACTTGCTAATTTATGCGTCGCCTCTGACTTCGAGAAATCAATTTCTAGGAATCCCATCCAATTTGTGACTAATTCTTGACAAGCACATCAATTGGATTTTGTGTATATTTGAAATGTTCTTCACCTGATTTTCCATCGCACCATGCAAAGACCCTGCCCTGCTTTTTTTGTCCCAAACAACAACCAAAGAGAAGGTTTTTGCGGCAGAAAGGTGCGCGCACGACTTATGATTAATCATTTGAGGAATCGTAAATTAAAGTCCGAAATATCCCTCCGCGAGTGCAGCTCGCTTAAATGGGAAATGATAAATAAGTGACGAAAAAAACACTTTAAGACGCCATATAGTATCAAATAATAATAAATTTATTTTTATATGCAACTTGCGAGGATGGCGCAAAAGGGATTTAATTTATTATAGTTGGACCTTCCGAAATGATTTAATATCATTTTCACTGCACTGGGGCTACCGTCACACAGGAGGATGGTCAGCATTTTATGCATCACTCACCCCCCCCCTCCTGCCTCCTTTGGGACATGGTGATTTCTGGGGAGTCGCATTGGTTTGTTCGTTTGGATACAATATAAATTCGTTGTGTACTCATCCCCTTTTCGCGAGATGCTCACAGGTATGTATACAACCACATATCGTGAGCAAGTGAGCCAATTTATAAGGCACAGCGGGGTATTTGGGAACGCACGCGTGCAATAATGTCGAAAATGCATGAAAAATCCCAAGATCTGTATTTTTTGTCGGTTGGGTGGCTGCTCTTGTCCAGCAATAATTGCCGAAATTATGAAATTTTATGTTGCATGAGCCATCCATTTCTTTTCAACTCAAGAAAAAAATTGCACACACGATCACATGGGGGGGATAATTCAATTACGGCACGTAAGTCGCAGTTTGGGGATCATGTGGAGTGAAAAAGTGAGTGAAATTGTGGCGAGGAAAAGGCACGGCATAGGATGATGCGGCGGCAATAATTTTATTCAGCAATAACTTGGTCAATTTTATGGGTTCACTCCACCGTTGGGGCATACAACAAGAAGTTGTTGGGTGGATGGCGAGCGTGAGATGAGCGAGTGAGTAACAGATGTCACGAAGAAAAACACGACGGTGCTACATGATCGTAAATATTCCTTCATATTGTCCTCCATGTGGACTTTTGTCATCTCCGCATCTTCTGTTTGGGCATCGCACGAGACTTATTTTGCATAATGGGGCCCCATTGCTGGCAAACAAACATAAGAAGTGTCTGTTGTGGTCCCTTTATGCGCGCGATCCCTTTTTTGCAAAAGAGATCTTCTTTTGTTGATTCAAACAACAATTCGAAATATAAATTAAAGCTGGAAATGATGAAGATTTCCAAAATTGCGTGGGTCTCTCCCACGCTATGCCACTCACAGCTGAGAGAGAAGGTGAAGTACGCAAGAATCGGGCTTCCAGAAGGGGTTTATCAATCTATGGAAAGTTTTACATTAATGGTTAGAAGAAGAATTTATTTTTCTTTTTGAGGGAAAAATAAAGGAAAATTGTAAAATTGAATGTAAACAATTTCTTCTCTGTTTTTTTTTTTAGGAAAATAAGAAAGTTTTATAGAGAAATGCTTGATTTTTTGAAATTTCTCAACTGCAATTAATTGAAGAATATATTGTTTATTTTAACGTATTAACACAGGTATGTCGAGAACTTTTTTTGAAATTTACGCGTATAGTTTGATTTAAGAAGCTTATTGAAAAGCCAATTCTTAAAACATCAACAAATATAAAGCTATTTTTTTTTATTAAAAAACTATATTCATTGTTGCAGGGAATATCTCGGAATTGCAGCCACAAAAACAAAGCATTACTTTATGTTTTGCAATTCAGAGATTTTCCCTGCAACTAATAATTATTTTAATATTCCACTCATTTTTAAATTTAAAAAATCTCAGTTGAGGTTTTTAATTCAAGTGAAAAGAAACAGCAGAAAAAACATTTAAATTCGTAATGAACATTTCATCTATCCATTACTGGTTGCGAGCGTGGTGAAATTGTACCTGGAGAAAAAAGACTTTTTTAATCAATTGTGTTTTAATTAACATAGAACAAGAAGACTTCTTTAAACTTTCTTTCTTCTTTCCAAAACGCATTCTGGATTAAGTGGTGGCTGATTGCAAATCTTTGGAGATTCAAGAACTTTTTACATATTTCACACTTTCAGGAAGAAGCCCAAGTAATCTAGAATCTCTTTAAAAGAAATGTAGCACAGAATTTCAAGAACTGATAAAAGCATTTTATTTAATATTTTAAAGAATATTAATGAAAATTTAAAAAAAAATAATAGAAGGTCACGAAACGTGGTAACTTCTTTTGACATACAGTGGGACCCCAGTACAACGACCATTCGGATGTACTCTTCACGCTCATTATTTTCAATGCGCGAGAGTAGTATAACCAAGCGGTCGTTGTACTGGGTCCCACTGTACCTCGTCCTAGTCATATTCTCTGACTTTGAGAAATTAATGGGGGTTCAAATTCTATTCTCAGCAGCAAATTAAAAAAAAAAATCAACGATAAGCATGACACGATTAAGTATATTTAAACATTAAGGGGATGTTGTTCTAGGAATCGGAAAATCGCTTTTCCATCGATCAACGTCATACTCTAACCGATATTGATCGATGGAAAAGCGATCTCACGGTTGCCATTGCGAAATTATCTTATGTAGAAGACTGTGAAATACGGAAAAATTCTTTTCCCGAGGAAGTTTTAGAAAAAATTACAAATACATTCTATACCACACTTGGAAAATTCATTCCCAGGGAGACCTAATTCTCTATGAATTTTCACATTAAAATTCGGATCACTTTTCTCGTGGGTTCATAAATTGTTGGACGCCATTTGTAACTTGTTTTCTCATAAAAAACTCATAACTTCCTTACACAGAAATTTTCCTTTTAAGTTTCTTTCACCACTATTTTTTACAATATTCTTTCACTAAATAAGTCTTTAACTTCTAAATGACAATTTCGCCTTCCGATGAAGGCTCCCAATTTATCTGTCCGCGCTGCATACTAGGGAGCAATTTAAAAAAATTTCTGCGCGGACTTTCATTTTTGAACGTTACAGCGATTTTCCGACTCCTTCCTATGTTTGAAGTCTTTAAAAAAAAGTCAAAATATAATTAATTTAATTAAATTTGATTCTCTACAATAGTCTCTGCCAAAAAAGGATACAAATCTTAAGCTTCCAACCCCTTAAACGAGCTTAAAGAAACCAATAGTTGATGTCTTTTCCAGCGTTGATGTCCACTCTTCTTGTATCAACAACACTGTTCCAATGTTGAAGCATAATTTCAACCAATTCTGTTTGTCATACCACATATCTTGGTACAAAAAAAAGCCAGCGAAAGCCCTCGCCTGACCGATATATTGTTGAAGGAGCAATACAAAATGTAGCAATATGTTGATATCGCGAAAAAAGCATGGTATGTACACGAGACTTGCACACGCTCCGGAACCCTCGCATGTCAAATCGAATCCCATAAGCTCGTATTGTTGACTTTAACATAATTTTCTGGGTACAATACCGTGCCGTGTGGACATACTCAATGTGTGCAGTTTCTTCAATGAAGAAATATGTCACAGAGGCATTGTATGTGGAGGGGGGTAGGGAGGAACTTTTCACATATGTTTATGAGACTTTAGTGGGTAAATCATGCTCTCTCTCATGAGCCCCGGCATAGTGGTTCGAATGTGCAGATATTGTGGCAATTTGGCCTCCACTTTTGTTTGGTATAAGAAAAAAGGTGTTTCCAAGCGTAGGCTCCGGACACACCAGCATCAATGCTCCCAAAGTGGTCACATGGAAGTTAATTAATCTCCTCTGTGAGACTTTTTGCTTCCTTCTCCTTCCAATACCCTCAAATTATATTATTTCTACCTTCAGAACACGAAGCCAATCCCAGATTTTTCCCTCTTGTGTTTAGGAGCTTATAAAGCATGGGTATTGTAAAGTGAATTTATTAAATTTAATTCACTCTCTCTCTCTCTTGTAGCCTGGAGAATTGTCTCCTACGGATTTTAATTTACTATTCCATCAGACATTTCCCCATTCATACTCCCGCCTGGAATTTCTAAGACTTCTTGCACACTCTCAAGTCTCAAAAAACGAAGAAAAAAAAACAGCCGCAATGCCATTGTAGGAGACTCCATAATCCGATCTAATTCCATGAATTCAATTAAAATGCTTGGAACTCTCGCAGCTTTACCCAATATTTTTGTCTTAATGTATTCATCTCCGTCCTATTAAATAAAATGTTGGTGATCTCCTACATTACAAAAAAAATGGTCCATGTCACGTGCTTTTTTACGCCACTCTAAGCATGAAATAAAAGAGGTTTTGTGTCAAGAAGAAGAAGTTGGATTATACTTTTTGAATGCATTTTCGGACACGCGCCAGTACCAAAAACGGATGCGCAGGTTAATTTTCTTTTTTAAGTTTTCTGTACAAATACCTGATCAATCTCCCGGGGCCCACGAATATGGCACCGAGAGTGTGGTCATACCGGAGAATGGAAAAGATTTTGTACAAATAAAATCCATTGCCATTGTTTATTTAAAAGGCATAACATCCGACTCTACTCCAACCCACATTGGGGGGGCTTCCACCATTCATTTTGCTATGTACTTCAAGAAAAGAGTGTTGTTGCTTTGAAGGAAAAAATAAACATTCTTTTGATTAGTCAAATTTTCGGCCACGCTTCTTGTTATTTTTCTGCGCAGTTTCTTTGCTTGTTTGAGGAATGGTTTTTCAAAGAAATCTTTTAGAGGAGGAAAGATCGAAGATGGTTTTATCAATACACTAAAAATTTTCACCGTAAATTTTACGGAATGGGCATTCTACGGTATTTCTGCACACGTCTTAGTTAATATTCTTTAACTAAAATTTTAATTAAATAAATTTTACTGAAGTTTACGAAAAAACCTTAATTGTTTTAGTCTTTCTTAGGAAATTTCAGTAAATTTCTCTATGAATTCTCCGTATTTTTTTTTACTAATTTTTTTTTATTTTTAACAAAATTTCTAATTAAAACATCTAAAATTTTATTTTTACTTTTTCCTGCAATAATTTTATTATAATTTTATTTGAACTATTTTCTCCAGTTTACAAGAAATTTATGTTCAAAAAGACGAAAATTAGTTTTTTTTTACTAAAAAAAATTAACTATAACAACTTCGTAAAAAAAACTAAGAAAATTATTTAATTCAACTACACTCTTAGAAAATTTACTGGTTTTATGTTTAAAATAGAGAAAATTTCCCGGAAATATACATTTACGGTGAATTTACCAGCAAATTAACTAAACTTAACTTATTTTTGGTTTGAAGATCATTTTTTATTCTCAATTTTTATTCATAAAATAATGAAAAATCAATTTTATAAATTCCATAAGAACTTTCTTACAAAAGAAAATCAAACAAAAGGAATTTTTGAATGTTGCTCTAGAGTCTAGAACGTGATTCACGGTCAAACTTTCAATCTCAGCCATTGATTGAGCATCTCAAAGAAGCAAAACTTCTAGCATGATCTTATACTTCTTCCTCAAGTGCTTTGTCACCTCGCCCACAGAAGCCAGGAATACAAGAAGCTCGCGACATCCCACCAAAGAAGTTTCGATCTACTTTTTCTCCCTGGGATGAGGTAGCACCAACAAGTCAAAGAAGAAAAAAAATCGCTGATTTTTCATTCATCTGCACGATGTCGAAATTACAAAAGTATAAATATAAAATTGGCCGTATGGCTTATAAAAACGAGTAGTTATCGAATGCGCAATGCTGATCTTGTCATCGAGATACAAAAGCACATTGTATGTAAATCCAATGCGTTTTCTTTTATTGTGCCAACCTCACAATCAGTTCTGTTAAATTGAGCACCGTGGAGTGCGCAAAAAAATAAGAAATTTTACGCGCATACAAATAATTTCGGGGTGGAGGACGTTTTTGGGAATGACGCAAAAAAGGCTTTAACATAAAAAAGAAAAATTTCTCTCCGATGAATGGCTAATCAATAAAATTCAGGTAATATGGCAATTGGATGGGGAACATTTTGTGTGTGTGCCCCACGGTGGGTTTTTTGAATCAATCAATTTAACATGAGAGAACAATTAGACAATGATGCACGTGCTCTGCAAGCTGACATGGCAAAATTGCTGACGAATTTGTTTATGCCTCCCGTTTGGAGAAGATGTTTGCGATGAGTTAAATGGTTGATCTCTGTATGGCGACAAATAATTCGCCTTTTGCTTCGCTGTGCTGCACTCTTCCCGCGCGAATATTGATTAATGATCGCGAATGACATTGCAAACTACACGGGTATCTCGCCTGGGTGATCCCACCACGCGAGTACGGATGATCTCTCTTATATACCATCCACAATGCATCAGCCACATCCCACTCCCAATGGCACACACAGCATCATTAAACTCGAGAGAGAGAGAAAACGAGCATAATGTTTTTAATATTTGCGATCGCCAAATGATTGTCTCCTCCTTGGCTTTTATAATACTTATGTGTACCTCTCTCCACTCCTTTGGGATTCTGGGTTGTTTATATTCTTAGAATTTGCAATTGTTGCAGGTTGCTGCCTTCTTTTGCGCACACACTCATTACATCTCTCTTTGCGGCAAAAAGCGCCTGTGCCCCCACTGCCAAGTCCACTTGGGGTCCCGCGCGATTGCTTTGGCCTGCAGAATGAATAAGAAGAATGGCCCGTGCCAAATGAAAATGGATGATCATTGTATATGGTTTATTATACACTCCAAACGAGATGATCACGATTAGACTTTTATATTTGACCGAGGTCTTTATTCCACTCACAGAGCTGTAAAACGTCCTGAAAACATTTCTAAGATTGCAGATCTTTAAATGAGTTTGGTGGGCTTCTTATTCTTTCTTGAGAATTTTTAGGATAATTTGAATTATTTTTACAAACTCTTTTAGCAATAAGTTTTATATTAATCCTTTTCTTGTAAGGATGATCAAAGGGGTTTATTCATTTTTGTGAATTCTCCAAAAAAGCATAAAAAATATATGAAATTACATAGGTATGTAAAGTGTCAAATAACATACCAAGAAGCTAAATATATTTCGCATTTTCAACTGAAATTAACTAAAAGAAAATTGAAAAAAAATTTGCTTAAAAATTTCTTATTAAACATGAAGCATATGCATCAGAGCGTCTATCGAATTTTCTTTAAAGAAAATTGATACCTACTCGTGCAAAAACAAAAGCTCATTGAACGAAATTATATATTTTTTCAAACAGTCGTGAGAGTGGGGCAAAAAAAATCAGAAAGAGTTTAAGAAGAGTTCAAATATCTTTTTACCTGCATTTATAGTGCAAAAGATCTCATTTAACCCTTTCGCGTCCAACATGCGCTCTTTTATCCCGATTATAAACGAACTCAGAGCGTATTTTTCAGGCAAAACATCTTCTTCGAGTTCTTCTGCGTGAATTCTATGTATATTTTACTGGGAAAAACAATTGCATTCATAAAAGATTGGAAAAATAAAATGTTTCATCATTTTGGGTCGTTTTCGGATCATTTTTTCACGAAAAAAACGCGAAAGGGTTGAATACGAAATATTCCACCTTGTAATTCTTTCTCAAGCTATTATCTATCTAGATATCTAACTATCTAGCCAGTATCCAAAGAAATATTATATTTTGAGATATTTTTATTCTCTTTATGAGTTTTTTTTCATCGCTTTCCCTTATTGATGAACTATCTGATTTGAATAAATTCAGCAGTTTCCAATAGAGCTTTAAAGTAACTTTCAGAGAATCAATAAAAAATCTCAAATTTTTCTCTCGACAGGAAGCGAACAAGGGAGATTTTTGAGGAGTATATGGGGGTTGTCATGGGTCAAGGAGAAACTTTTGACCCACATTATTCTTTGGAAAAGTATTTAGGAAAAAAATCTTTACTGTTTTTGCATTATATATTTAATTCAAAAGCTTTTTCAAATACATAATTTTCCCAAAGTGTTTTACATTTTGTTTTAACATAATTTATGAACTTACATTAAATTTACCTACATATAACATACATACATAGATCTGAATTGATATGTAGAGAGCTTCTCACGATCAAACCTGTGACCCCTTTAGCTGAATCTCCAATCTAGATTGACTTTTGCTCTGTTGATTCTTGG
The DNA here is from genome assembly GCF_024334085.1 of Lutzomyia longipalpis. Lineage (NCBI taxonomy): Eukaryota > Metazoa > Arthropoda > Insecta > Diptera > Psychodidae > Lutzomyia > Lutzomyia longipalpis. The sequence continues at coordinate 9,714,438 of NC_074707.1, forward strand.
AAGTATAAATCCATTCCATCTGAGAGAACAAACTGAAAATGGCCCAAGAATAGCACAAAACCCGAAGTCAGTGTGGATGAAGAGTGCATAAATGGAGGGAGAGTAAAAGGCCTCCGCCGCATTTTATTGCACAGACTAACTGGGATAATCATGCTGAGGGTATACGCCACAAGGACACAAACCGAGTGGCGCCAACATGTGATGCAATCGATGCTGAGACGCGCGGGATCCCCTTGCGCGGTCTTGTGGCTTCTTGAATAACATTTTGCTACTGAAACACTGGGTCCACATTGCATACATATGTACCTATATAGCATGAGGTCTTAAATGCGAAATGCGTGGCTTATTTGTGCGAGAGCCGTGTGTGATTTTGTCTCCGTGTCAATCGGCTATTTCCCCAATTGTGGGGCAACTTGACACGGAGACATGCTAATGCCATTTGTGGCTGTCCACTTCCATTAACATCTCTCTCTCGCCCCTTTGGGTTGCCCATTGCTCAATTGCCCACGGACCTTTAAGCAACATAGCACTGTATGCTACATACATAGATATATGTATGTAATATGAAATGGAAAGTGCGATTGTCACACATGAGAGCGTGCTGGCCGCCCAATCAGATCACCTGGCCACCACTCTTGTATGCCGTGCGTGATGGATTCGGCCCCCCTTTGTGCAAAAGGTGGGGGAGACGCGAAGACAAAAGAGAAGTGACAAGAAGCCACTCCCGCCCCCGTACACGGGTCAAATGATCACCTGGAATTAGTCATCGCTATACGGTGTATGTATGCGAATCACTCTGGCAGCCGCTTGATGCGATCACGATTTGCTGTGAAGATGCGCGATTGAGTGTCTGTGATCGCGCATCAGCCGCTCTTCCCTTGTGCGATCTTATCGTACCTACATGGGGATTTTATATACCTACAAAATTAGTATGTAGGTATGTATAAAGTCGAAGCCCTCCCCAAAAAGAAGATTCTTTCACCAATTTTCACTCTTTCGCGCGGCCTTTCTTCTCTGTGGCTCCCCACGAGTGTGGGTACTCACGATCGCGGATTGATCATCTTGCTTTTTGCTCCTTCCATTCAGTGAGACACACATAATCTCACTCTCGCATGTGCGATCGCAAAGCGTAAAGTACCTGTAAAGTGATCGTGGTTGTTCCCCATGCGATCGTGTGTGTTGATCGTGGTTCCCCACCATCCGAGTCCGCCGCCGCAGCCGCCTGTCGACAGACTCCCCAATGATTGCCTCTACAAAATACTCTGCGACCACGCAGTTTTGCCTCAGAGATTCTTCTCAGTTTCAACTCGGCACTCGAGCTGAGAAGACGCACAAGAGAGCCTGAGAACCTTTTGCATCTTTTGTGAAAATAAGAACGAACGAATCGATACTCTTTAACCATCACACAAGTACTTCATTTTATTTTTACTATTTAAATCCCCATAATCGCTCCGAATTAAACATCACAATACGAAATACACACATTCCCCATCCCAGGAAAAAAAAACATTTGAAAGATCATTGAAAAAAGTTTCAAGAAAAATAAAAAGAAAAGTGCGTGATCTTCTTGAGAATTTATCCTTCGCGATTGACCAAGTTCTCGGAGAGGGAGTTATGAAGTGGATGCTTTGCATTGCAGTGCAAAAGAGCATCGGTGTTCATGAACTACCCACCCGATCGCGATCGTATTGGGTCAATGGGGCACCGACGGTGGATGACTGTTGAGAGTGTGTCGTGATCAAGTAAAAAGCCCCATCAAAAGAACTCTTTCATTTAAAATTTAAAAAAAAACATCGTATCCTTCATCTCCTGTTCGTGATTTCTGTGAAGTGATCATCCATCCAAGTGAAGATCGCACGAGTGACGAACTTTTTTTGGATAATTCCCCAACATACAGCCTTCAGCGTCTCTGTGGATTAATTAACTCAAAAGGTGAATTCTTTTTTTCTTAAGAATTTCCATACAAAAGATCCTCTCAAAAAGGCCATTAATTTTGTTTTGTTGTGTAAAAAAAAATATAACGATCAGTGATCCTCCAGACACCCAAAAGCAATAAAGTGCAACAAGCAAGTGCGAACGTATATTTCACACATTCTGCAAATATTAGTATTTTTTATGGGCGCCCAGAAGTGCCTGGAAATGCCGTGCAAAATGGCCACGAAGAATCCCATTTTCTTGCAAACACAATAAAAAATTTCAATCGAACCAAAAAATTCATTAAAACTTAACACACCATAAAACATAATAATAAACGATCATATTTTCGCGATCCCTCTCTGTGCGACTCCTCCAACACTCCATGCATGCCAAGCCCCAAAATATAAATAAACATCGTTGGAAATATCCCATGAAATTCAACCCTAAACAACTTTGGCGCACGATTGCAATCTCCAGTGATCCTCGAAAACATTAAAAAACTAAATAAAGAAAAAAATAATGTGGAGCAGAAGGAACAAGAACGAGGGAGTTTTTAAATGTAAAAAAAAATCTCTCTCTAAAGTGAATCATAAATAATTTATCTACATTGTTTCACATTTTGTTAAACAATCATGCTGATCTTGTTCAAGTACTAATTATTATTTATACTTGGCATAAACGCGATAGTGAGCAAAAAGGAGAACACGAAGGCAAGGAGAGAGAGATTCTGTACCGAACAAATAAGACAAGTTGCAAGAAAATCAACTTCGAAGAATGAATTTTAATGTATTTTTGACTGCTTGTGTCATATAAATATGACGAATTGTCGTTCCGCACAAGTCCATGCCATCGATCTTATGATTGCAAAAATTCACAATGCATTGCAAATGCACGTGATCGTGGAAGAAAAAAAAGTATTCACAACTTTTCCGGGTGATCGCATTGTTTTACTTTTTGTGCTTGATCGCCACCTCGATCGACTCCAGAGGAAAGTTCAAGGGGCCAATAAGTGATCGATGATCAAAAAAAAATCAAAAGTTTTATACATAGATCCTAAATTTTCGTAAAGATCACGAAACTTTTAGGTTTTGAAAAAATATTTTCAAAAAACTATTTTGAGATGGAATGACATTTTTGGCGATCTTCTTAAAATGATTAGTTCAAATATTGAATAAAACAAATTCATTAATCATCAAAAGAAGTAAATTAGTTAAATTTCTTTTCTAAAATATCTGTTTGGTTTAAGATTTTGTTTTAAATTTCTTTTAAGGAAATATTTTTAAAAACAACCATAAAATTCGTTTTTTCCGAATCTTTAGAAAAACCCTTTTTAAATTTAATTATTTTGTGGATAAAGCTGATCACTTGAAAAAAAAAATATCAAGGAATTCTCGATCATGTCAAATTTTCCGTTAATTAATTTTCTTCAATTTTATTTCCTTCCTTTAATTTTCTTTCTTTTCTTTAGTTTCCTTTATTTCCATTAATTTAAATATTCCCAAATTATTCATTTTCCTCGGGTTTTTCTTGGAACAAATTCTATTTTTGTTTTTGAAAATTATTTTCTGTTGAATGATCACTCTTAAAATTTTCATTTTACAACTTTTCCAAGATGATCCTCTACTATCTGAACAAGACAAATATTTAGAGTTCAATTTTCAAATTCTTGCCCTCTGTACCTTCTTTATTTTACCTCAACACCTGGGCAATAAGTTGTCGGTCTTGGAAAAGATTTTTCCTAAGAAAAAAGATTTAATTGTTTGCCCCTTTGGCAAAAGTACAAATATGATGAAAAATAGTTGGCAATAAATCAAAAGAGTTTTATGTCCAATTGCATACCCTTCAGAGATCATGTATTTGAACAACAATTCATTCATTAAATGGCAATAAACACGTTCTGCTACTTAATGCCACATGCTAATGGCATGACAATCAAATCAATCAAATAGCAAAATTTCCTCGCTCTGCAAATAAAGCCCCGCGCGCAAGATCACCAGGTGAATTCCCAACAGTTTATTTTGCAATTACATCACACACTGACAACACAATATCACTGATCTGTCGCGCGATTTGTGAAGAATCTTCGTTTGTGCTGAAGAAAAAAATGATCGAGAGATTGTCTTCTTTTTTTTCCCTGCACCGTGTCCTCCTGCGCTGAGCGATCTTCCTGTGGTGGATGGGAGAAAAATCAACAATTACGCGATCGCAATCACGAAAAAAAGGGAGGTGCATTATTTGTAAAACACAGCGCGTTTTGTCAGCTGAGGATCAGATGATCGCGATCGCGGCACAACGAAATAATCTCCACAGCCAGGAGCTCTTGTGCGCTTTAAAGAAAGACCATAATTTGTGCCGAATTTTCTTGGCGGTTTTTTGCAAAAGTTTCAACAACAAAAATGTCACTTTTCTGGATCATGTTAAAATTTTCTGTGTGCAAAAGACAAACTCCGTATAGCACGTCGGAGTGTTTTGCTATTATGCAGTGGTTCGTGTGAAAAATATCAATTTACTTTTTTTTTCGCCCGTCATGTTTGTACATACAACATTACATACACTGTGGGCTCTTCTTCGAGTTCTTTTTATCCACACGATGCCGTCACTCCTATGTGACCAAAATGATCGTGTGTGATGCCTCGTAGGATCGCCACAATTCACCACCTTTTAATGACCATAAAAGACGTGATCATAATTTAAAGATCCTCAACTTCTACGGAGCTCTCCTCACGTTCAGAGATCCCTCCTCGTGTGAAGCTCAAAATTATACTTCGTCTCCTTGAGACTTTTCACGAAAATCGAAAAACCCGCCGTGATCGCACAGTGTGATCTTTCCACACTTTTTGAAATTCGATCAACCGATGACTAATTAATATTCAATGCAGTCGCTTCTTGTACGTTTGCTGCTCAATGAGTTATTTATCGCCAATCCGTATGAATTTGCCCGAACGATCAGTCGCCAAAGGAGGTGATGGTGGAGGAAAAAAAAGATTATGTTCTGTCATACGCGATCGCATGTGATTAAATTTATGCTCAGCAACTATTTCCACGGTGATTCTCAATGCGATACGGAGACTCAATTTTTCACACTTTTCAACCAAATTAATACGTATGCATGGAACAAATTGATCGCCTTGTGGACCGGCATGTTCATGTGACATCCCTGGCGCATGGCTATTAGGTGACAAACAAAAAGAGCGAACTGGAAAATAACTCACGATCATCTTCATCATCTTTACTTTGTGTGCCAAGAAGGAAAATTTTCTTTTGCTGCATCAAAAGCGACACCATTAAATTATTGCTTGTCGAAAGTAATTAAATTTATTAATTCTTTTCTTCCTCCATCCCACCGCTTTTGTGAATAGAAGTCAAGTAATCTTCTATTAATTTTTACAATAAAGAGTTTCTCTTTCCCAATTAATTCCTGCCTCAATTGAATTGCGACGAGAGGAACTGGTAGGACGTGTGGGAGGAATGAGGGAGAATTTAGTTGATATTGTGGAATTTTTCTCACGGAATAAGATCGCGAGATCACTTGTGAGATGAGACGCAAACCACCATGAAACACGATCTTGGGATGTTTCACAGCTGAATCGTGATCGCGGGGGCGGATTGGCCTTTTTTCATTGCGATCTTTAGGAGAAATAAAATTTTATTCTTTACAAATTATTATAAGATTTCACAGATTATCTTCTCTTCTTACAATAATAAAAAAAAATATTCTTGAAGAAAAGGAGAAATAATTAAATAAAATAATTGTGCGATCTTGCGATCTTTAAAAAAAAGATAAAGAAAAAAATTCCAAAAGAAAGAAAAATAAAAAAGCGATAAATCATAAATAAATGCGTCCTGCAGAGGTTGATGAAAATTGCAGCAATCAGCGATGGTTGCGCACATTGATCTGTCCTCACGGAAAATAATCACACGCACAACAATAAAGATCACCCAAAAACGGGGAACAAAAACAATGTTAATGAGCCACGCCGCTGCTATAAATCAATCGCGGGGGAAATAAAGTTTGTAAAATTTATAAACACAGAAAATTATATTGTGGCATAGCAGTGATAATACGTGGAAGACAAACAATTTAGTGGTTCAACAGTCATAAATCTTCCCGTGTGGGTCTTCCAATGAACCCCATGAGCGGAGACACTGGGTGAAGAAGAAGGCAAAAAATCATTTTAATAAGAAGCCACTTTTGAATTCAGACACCGTGAAATTGTTCACCTTCCCTCCCTTTATGCTTTTACATGCTATTATTGTAATTGTGTTGTGTGCTATGTATGTATATAAAATTCCAAAACATACAATTCCCAATTGGAAGTGAATTCACTTTTTTTCCCATCTTTTATTCGTTGTTGTGCCATATACATACCTACCTACCCAATGCACACACGGGCGCAACCACTCTTCCTCCGGAGTTTTTCAATGAGAAAACGCTATGTTCACCCAACTACCTACAATGTGATCAATTTATTTTGTATCACAAACCGTTGACTCGCCCTGTTGTGTTGTCTCCCATGTCAAGAAATCCCGTGTAAGTCTTATTATTGTTAGATTTCATCGATTTTTCATTTCTTTGCATATACACCATTTTCATTCTACTACACCTCTCTATGCTTCATCGTCCAAGCTACAAAATCCACCCCACGTGCCAGCTTCTGCTACTTAACACCTTGCTCAGAGGTTGTGTAAAAAGTTCTTTTGCTAAAAAAAAGCATGCAAATGAAACGAAGATTGGCATAGCGAATTAATTTTATTTAATCACATCTTATAAGAAGATTATATTGCTAATTGCTGTGCTAAAAGAAAGAAATCTTTATCTTATATTTTTTTGTGAAAAAAGCTTTTTAACCTTGCAGGTTAAATGTCTTGCATTCTCCTTCTTTCTTTCTATAAAAAAAGAATCATAAATAAATTGTAAATAAAAAAACTTTAGGAAAGACTTTGATTTGAAAACAGTGGAGACGCCGGGTTAAAGCTTTATTAGATTTGTTTTATTCCTTTCTAACTCTCGGGAGTTAAGATTACAAAATCTTAATTTTTTTATTTAATACATTTTATAATGAATTTTTTACGAATAAAAAGAATAAAGAGTGAAATTCATTAGTCACACAGTCTTAAGACTTTTCCAAATTTTCTCAAAACATGTCTTAAGTTTTCTTAAGAAAACTAAGGATTCATTAAATTCCTTAAGCGAAACTTAAAATTTCATTATTTTTTTAAGCGAAAGTTAAGAGTTCTTAAGATTTATAAAGTTTTCATATGAAAAACTAATGATTTTTTTAAAGTATTCCTAAGAAAAAGTTAAGGTTTATTTAGTCTGGCGGAATGAGACTAAATGCCTTTTTTCTTGAAGATTTTTACGAATTCCGATCCCCGAAGACAATTAGGAAAAATCTACGAAAAATATGCATTTAGTCCAATTCAGAGCCTGACTAAAGAAATCTTAACCTTAATCTTTTCTTTAACCTTTATCTTAAAGAAATTTTAAAAATCTTAAGAAAGCTCGAAATCGTAAATTATTCTTGAATAAAAAAAAACTTAAAACATGTTAAAGAAAATTTGAAAAGATCTTCAGAAAATTTCAGAAATCTTTTAAAAAATATTGTCTGACTAGTCAATTTTTCCCAAAGATTGATCCCTGAATCAGGATCAAAATATGCAATTTTTGAAATTCTTATTCAGAAATAAACATATTCTTCAATCTTTTATTAAATTTCTTCACTATATTCTACCTTCTTCTCACTACGTACGACCCTCTCTTACGTTTTAATGTGAGTCCTGTAATTATTTTAGTCACTCCCTAAAACATTTCTCTTAAAATTTTATTTCTTCATAATAAATTTGCCTAAAAACATCCGAATAAATTTTCCCCAACATGAAATCATTAACAATCTGCAACATTGTCCGCGGCTCTCGGTTTACCAATTCGCCCTCGAGAATGCAATTTTGCGACAGAATTATGAATGCTCCCCATTTGTTTTTTTGGAGGTAGCGAACCGATGAAAAATGAGATATTAAAGTATCCCATTTTAGCTCCCTCCCGAATTGTCTCATCGCGCCGTGTCCAAGACCGTGTCTCTTGCGGCAATCGATTACCAATATTTTTTTCCTCAACTCTCAGTTATTTTTCTGCATCGCCGGAATGCCCTTAACACACCTCATAAATTTATTTGCTGCAGACAGACCAATTATCGCCGTGGCAGAGACAATCATCGAAATGCTAAAGAGGGCTTCTGGATGGTTTATACCAAACGGAAAATTTGTGCTCTCGCGTAGAAGGAATTTTAACGGGCTCAAAGAAAATTAATCACCTTTCGGAGGTGACAAAAATATTACGACAAACTGAAGAGCTAAAACGGAGAAAAAAAAAGAATTCTGTGACAATAAATTTCAGCGTGATCTTGGGAAGAAATGTGTATCAATCGCGGAGATGCGAAAGACATGGCCACGGAGGACAGGCACCTCTTACCAATCAATTATTCACCAATTTGTTGGAATTAATTGGAAATAAATTCCTCAATAGTGGGACAATAAATAAAATCGTTCAGGTTTAGATTAGGAAGAGAAAGACAAAAAAAATGCTCAACTAGACACCCTCTCTAATCTACGATCTGTGATTAACACGCGGGGATTGCGTCTTCGCGCGCCAATGATTTCCTGAACCAATAAAGAAGTTCGTGGAGAAGGTAGGAGAAAAACGCGATCGTGTTCGATATTGAATTTTATGGTCAATATTTTGAGTCAATTTGACACGATCTCATATCGCCACACCAATTAAAATCGTCTCTCTTCGGAGTTCTGTGTTGTTGCTTTTTTTCGTGAACGCAATATAATATGCGCCAGTCGCACTCCTTTTGGCTCCACTTTGCACATCGCGGCGATCGTGTCTGACACGCGGGCACAAGGCTCTAAATTAAGGCAGCACTCCATCCATAAGAGTCTCTCAATAAGTTGGTAAGAGATCGCATAAAATAAGTTGATTGACACATTCAGTGTGTAATAAATAATGCAAAAGAGAAGCGGGATAAATTTGTATATACGAACAAATTGATTTCTCCTCCGTGATACAACGTGAGCTGATGCTATACGCAAACTCGTTCCCCATGCTATATGGGTCCCACTAATGTGTACCACGAGTGCATCTCCTTTGATCTCTTTCATACTATGTGCCATCAGCACTAATATCCCACCTGTATGGAGATTTTAATTAAAAAGGTGGCAAAAATGAGGATCGCGAGGATCACGAAGATCGCGGGGAAAGTTGTGGCTAATTTGAAAAATTTAAATGTAGAAAATTGCAATGAAAAATGCAAATTTTGCAATGTCGTGCAATTTAATTGAGTTTGTATTTAAAACTTTTAGCACGTGCTTAGCCATGGTTGTAAATTTTAAGTTTTGCTCGTAGAAAAGTTGTCTATTTTACTTAATTTCTCTACATGTTTCTGGCTTTATGAAAATTCGTACATATTTTTTTTAAATTGAAAATTTTCCTATTTAATCATATTTAACCATTGGAGGACTTTACTGGCCACTGTGGCCAATTTGACATTTTTTAAATCGTCCCGGAATAAAATCTTTTAAGCATATCGTGGTAATTTCTACATCTGTGTGTAGGGAAATTCTATTACTTCAAGATCATCAAAAGAAAACATGGAAAATATTTTTTTCCTGTGTTAAATAAATAAATTTTATTACACCGGAAAAATTAGAAATTCCTCTTTCAAATTGAGAGATAAAAATTAGCCAATTCCAATACAAACTGACAGATCTTAATCAATTTTAAAGCCCATGAAAAACGACCTCCAAGAATATCGTTAAAAATACATATCTCATTGCAAAATCTTTAAAATTTCAGCAGCATGTAAAATTTCCATAAAAACCCACGACCCCGACTATGTACAGTGAAAGAATAAAACAGACAACTCCACCTTGTACTCCACGCACTATTTGAATTTCAATTCAAAGCACATTCACACCTTTAAGTGCGTGGCGACAAAATGAAAATGAATGGAAAAAAGTCAACGAGAAAATGTAATTTAAATTAAATGCATGTCTCTTGTTTGCTTTTGCCGCAGATCCGTGCCGCACTGAGGTGATTCTGCGAGAGAGAGAGAGAGAGTAGCTCTATGAGGATGCACCGGACGGCGGAAATGATCACGCTGGATCAATCACCCGTGGCTGATCCCACCGCTGACACCAACAACAACACCCCAACTAAGAAGAATGAAAAGTATTCGCTGCGGCAGCGCCAGAAGAGGGACTCTGCACGGCATATGGGGACACAGAACACCTCTGGGACGTCATCGCCGGAGGTGCGTGGTGTCCGGGAGAAGCCCAAGTCGAAGGCAGCACCCCTGAGCAAGTACCGGCGGAAAACGGCTAATGCGCGCGAAAGGACGCGAATGCGGGAAATTAATACGGCATTTGAGAGTCTGCGCCAGTGTGTACCAATTTCAATGGCCGGCGCCGCTCAGGCGTCATGTTCGTCGTCGACGAATGAAAAACTAACGAAGATCACCACCCTACGGCTCGCCATGAAGTACATCAGAACACTGAGCGAGTGCCTGTCGCGAAATGCGTCCAGTGATAGTAGCCTCTTAGTCAATAACAATAGCCTAAGTATTAACAATAATGCCAAGCCTGAGGATGCAGACATGATGGTGGATCGTGTGAAGATGACCCCGCGCTCTGGGCAGAGTGTCAAGGAGCAGAGGCTCAAGAAGGATCTCAGTCCCTGCCTCACACCACCCATGGACGATAGTCCGGCCGATCTGGGGCTAATCCTCGAATCGGACGGTGAAAGTCTCCAACTGTCTGAACCCTGCCTCAGTCCCCTGGGGCAGAGTATGAAGCCCTTCCATTGTACCCCCAGTGAAAGCTTAGAACTTGGGCTCTTCCTTGAGTCAGACAGTGAATCCCTGCAGCTGTCCGAGCCCTGTCTCAGCCCCCTCGGGCACCTTGATCCCTTCGGCGACGACTGGATCCACTCAGGCTTCTCCGAACATTCCGCCCTCGATATCTACCTAACGTGACCTACATCGGTGTCGTGTAAATAGACCCAACCTCTCCCCCATAAATTGCCATCCATTATTAGTTGGTGTTCCACTTCGTGGCCAACACCAAGTATTGTAATCGTCGGAAAAACCGACCACCTCAGATCGGGCTCAAACTTGGTATGAGCACGTTTCAGACAACCCACATTCCAAAAATGGTGGTGGAAAATTTTTGATCCGGCCGGCCTGCCGGCCGGCCGGCCGGCCGGTCGCCCAAACTTTCCCTTATAGCTCGAGAACGGTAACAGATAGAGACTTCCGGTTTGAAGTTTTCTATAGAAATGTGGGTGTAAAATTTCATTTTTTCGCATTTTTGAAATCCAAGATGGCCGCCGTCCGCCATTTTGAACTACTATCAACCACTTCCCTTATAGCTAGAGGTCTGAAATTTTAGTATGTTGTAGAGCTCAGTGAGACGTTTTCATCGATAATCCATACTTGAAAATCGGTCAAGCGGTTTAGCAAATATGGCGGCCTAAAACAAAAAGTGTTTTTTCGATATATCTCGAGAACGGCTTGACCGATTTTGACCATCTTGGTATCAAATGAAAGGTATTGCGAAGCCCTACAACTGTCTAGAACATTTCAAGTTTCAAAAACAACCGCAAGAGGCGCTAAAAACAAAAACAAAAATTGCCTAACTTTAAGGGGCAATATCTCCGAATCCCCATCATCGATTTCTTTTAAATTTTGATATGTTGTAGCCTGAGTCAATATCTTTCACCAGTCCGAAAATGAAGAAATTCTATGTCGCCGTTTAGAAGATATGGCCATTTGAAAAATTCTTGAATTTGAAAAGTTCTAAGAGCCATATCTCCTGCACTGCTTGACCGATTTTGCTCATCTTAGTATCAAATTAATGGTTTTGCAATTCTCTACAACTTTCTAGAACATCAGAAACCTCTAGAACCATTCATTGAGGACAAAAAGTGCAAAAAACTGTTTTGGTAGAATAAAAATCCGCCATTTTGTGTTCTGGAGATGACCTTGAAATGTATCGAAATATATATCAGATTATAGCTTATTTCAATATCTTTCCAAAACTAGTCAAGAAATTTCTGTAGGTCTTATAGAACCAGAGATATGACCATTTTTATCCATCAAATTGCCGAATTTTACAAAAAAATTAAATTTATCTACTAATTCTGCTCACAAATAGTATTACAACGCATAAACAAACTTCTACACGTTGTGGGACACCAACTCTTATAACTGGACGCGTTATGATTGACTTTATTATTATTTTACCTTTTACATTGTGAAATATGTTTATTTTTTAAAAAGAAAATTCTCATTGTGTCATACTAAAAGCAAAATGAAAAATGCTAACTAGTGGAGTGTGGATCCAAGAGAAGATCCCCAGAATCCACTCTAAATATTCGAAAGAAAATCTCTTTGATTAGTTTTAAGGCTAAATTTCACGGATTCACTCTGAAATTCTTAATTTTGAGACAATTTAATTAAGAACTAAATTTCCAAAAATTGAAAAAAAAACATTATTTTGCATCAAATATTAATGAAAAAATCTGAACTTCTAGGTGTTCTAAGTCAAATCCTGGTGTAGCATTTTTTTTTAATTTTTCAAGAAATAATAATAATTAGTTGGTATACCACAATCGTGGCATACCAAGTATTGTAATCGTCGGAAAAACCGACCACCTCAGATCGGGCTCAAACTTGGTATGAGCACGTTTTAGACATCCCACATTACGAAAATGGTGGTGGAAAATTTTTGATCCGGCCGGCCTGCCGGCCGTCCTGCCGGCCGTCCTGCCGGCCGGTCGCCCAAACTTTGCTTTATATCTCAAGAACGGTAACAGATAGAGACTTCCGGTTTGAAGTTTTCTATAGAAATGTGGGTGTAAAATTTCATTTTTTCGCATTTTCAAAATCCAAGATGGCCGCCGTCTGCCATTTTGAAATACCATCAACCAGTCCCCTTATAGCTAGAAATCTGAAATTTTAGTATGTTGTAGTGCTCAGTGAGACGTTTTCATCGATAATTTATACTTGAAAATCGGTCAAGCCGTTTAGCAAATATGGCGGCCTAAAGCAAAAAGTGTTTTTTCGATATAACTCGAGAACGGCTTGACCGATTTTGACCACCTTGGTATCAAATGAAAGGTTTCAAGAAGCCCTACAACTGTCTAGAACATTTCAAGTTCCAAAAATGGCCGCAAGAGGCGCTAAAAACAAAAACAAAAATTGCTTAACTTTACTGGGCAATATCTTCGAATCCCAGTCATAGATTTCCTTGAATTTTTGATATGTTGTAGCGGGACTAATAATCTTGCATCAGTCCGAAAATGAAGAAATTCTATGTCGCCGTTTAGAAGATATGACCATTTAAAAAATTCTTGAATTTGAAAAGTTCTAAGAGCCATATCTCTTGAACCGCTTGTCCGATTTGACTCAATTTGGTATCAAATTAAAGGCTTTGCAATTATCTACAACTTTCTAGAGCATCAGAAACCTCTAGAACCATTCCTTCAGGACGAAAAATACGAAAAACTCTTTTTGTGAAACAAAAATCCTCCATTTTGTGTTCTAGAGGTGACCTTGAAAATCATTGAAATTTATGTCAATTTATAGCCTATTTTAATACCTTTCCAAAACTAGTCAAGAAATTTCTGTAGGTCTAATAGAACTTCAGATATGTGCATTTTTATCTTTCATATTGATGAATTTCATAAAAAAAAATCAACTTTGCCTACTTATTCTACTCACAAATTAAATTACAACGCATAGACTGACCCATCCGCGTTGTGGTATACCAACTTTAATAACTGGACGCGTTATGATTGACTTTTCCTTTTTAAAAATTTGGAGTTTAAGATTTTATATAAGATTTTAAGATTTTTTACATTACGGAAAACACGAGAAAAAATCATTTAGCTACTTAGGAATTTAATTATTCTACCATTTAACGTTTCAAGGGCCAGATGAAAAACATTCTAGCCCTTGAAACGTCTCATTTATTAAATTGAGAAAATAGATAGAGTGAAGATCTTTTCCGTGTTTTCCAACCAAATAATCCATTATTAAAAGTTTTTTTCGCAAATTCTTCTTTAAAGATTGTTTAATTTTATAAAAAAGTCATAAATCAGGATCTGACTAATTTAAATAAAAAGAAAATTTTGTCCAAAACGAATAAAATTTCAGAGTAAATCCCTTCTAAAATCCTCTGCAAAATTATCATTCAATGCTCTACCTCTCTCTCCCTCTCTTTTTCATTTAACACATAGAAATCATATTAAATCGGACAATTTATTGTAAAATAATCCAATAATCCAACAATGAGAGTCAACATGAAAATAATAGGCAAAAATGTCATCGAATATTGACAAACATATCGCCTCAATATCAACCAACGGAGTAAATGGCATTTTAATGAAAGAAAACAACCTTCAAGGATTAAGTCACAATTGTCCGATGGAATTTGATTCTAAATTACCTTTATATGTCTCTTAAATTCTTCCATACATATTTTCTGTCCACTAATTTGAATAATAAATAATACTGGCGTCTCCTTTAAAACAATTTGAACACCACCAGTAAAGTCTAATGTGCGCGCGCATTTCTATCTCTAAAGCATCTATCTCTCTATCGCTTGAGCACCACTATATGTGGAAAATTTTCCGGCCTTCGAAATATAGCGTTATAGGTCTATATAGCACAAGTTTATTGTAATATATTTTATAGAATTATTGGACGTGCATAAAATGTAAGGTAATTGCAAGAAACTATTGCACACACTTCTTCATGTACGATTAATTTAATTAGATGTCTCCGTAAATATTTAAAATTGAAAAACGTGGATGGAATTGTTGTGTGTTTGTAAATAAAATACATATGTAGCATCATATGCTGAAAAGAAGGTTGAAATGTTAGTCGATGAAGTATAAGATGGAGTTTGCAATTAGCATCTTTTGCCTGGTGTAGTGGTGATGTAGTGAATGTTGGAAGAAGCGGAAAAGTGGCAAAGAGATGAAGGAATAATTCGTCCATAATAGCGATCTGTGCATATTTTTTTTTAGACTTAATAAATTAATAGCTATTAAGCACACACTGCAAGTCCTAATATAGGAACTTTGTATGACGCCTGGTAATTGCAATATTAGACAACACATAGCACTCACTCTATGCATGACATGGGCTTAACATGCTGTCATAAAGCCCATTTGCTGCACACAATCTCTTCTCTCACTCTCTTCTCCCTCTTCTCTCTCGCACACCTCATCCCCAACCCCCTTCCTCTCACACACGAAAATCCATTTAAATTAATTTGTCAACCTGTGTGCCATTTTCTCTTCTTATTATTTAAATATAAAATTAATCATCAAATAAGAGTTTCTCATCCATTGCCATATTTAATGCTGCTGCAAAACTTCCTTGCGTCATCCCTGTCAAATAGCCCAATTAAGCGCTCATTGCGGAGTTATTAGAATACAATTAGTCTCTCTGAGTTAGCTCACGACTCACCAATGTGAAAACATAGCCCCAACTACATATTTGTCCGTATATACAGAAGAGTTCTTCGTCACAGCATTGTCTATTTGAGTGGCCCACACCGCACCACCCAAAGGGGAACTTATTACTTTTAGCTACTTTGTGCTGACAACGCGTCACCGACCGTTAATAGGAAAATTCAATTGCGCACAAAGCTGAGATTTATTTATTGTATGCACACCAAATAGCCACTCGTCTTTAGTTTCTCATCCAACACCATCGGATATGATCTGAAGACACTGATAGCTGAATAGAGGAATTGACAGAAAAATGCTCCCCGAGGGGGTTTGCAATTTCTCCATTTCAAGGGGATTTGATGGCACATTCAGGAAGTTAAAAGAAGCAAAAAGAGCGTTAGAATTGACAGAATGGGGTGCCATCGATGCCAATCTTGCGCCATTTAGTTAAATGTTATTGGCAGTGCCATTAACTGTTTATTTTAAACATTTGCTTTTAAATAAAATATTTAATATGTTGAGCTTTATTGAAGACTCCTTTAAACAGCTATCAAAAGGTGTTTAATCGTTTTTAAAGCAATTATCATAATTTGAAGACTGGGCTTAACCAGAAATCTATGAAAGGAAATAAATGTGTTTTTGGACTTTTTTTTAATTTAAAAGGCGTTGAAAATGGATTAAATAAAGAATTGACATTTCTTTACAAATATTTGATATACATAACTTTCATACTAATTTAAAAAAAATATATTAACGATACTTCTACTCATGTTTAGATTTATTTTCTGACGTTTAACGTTTTTTATCTAACGTTTGACATTTTTTGTGAAACATTTGACGTTTCTTGTGAAACATTTGACTTTTGTTTTAACGTCTGACACTTGAAAAGTCAAAAAAAAAAAAAGCATCAGATTTTTATTGAGAGACAAACGTTAGAAAAGAAATGTCAAATATTAAAAATAAAACTGACGTTATTACGAATATTTAACGATACTTTTCAATCATCTGACGCTTCTTTTTAAACGTTTGACAATTTTTTAATATTTGGCATTTCTTTAAATTTTTTGTTTTTTTTTAATTTAATGATTTTTAATGATTTTAAAAAATCCTTTCTAATTTTTTTCTAAATGGAATTAAAAAATCTGAATTATAAGAAAAAGCCTGAACTTTCAGAGCTTTTAAACACCTAATCATTCTCCCTGGCTATGACCCTGTTATAATATAAAGAATCATAAATAATAGAAAAAAAATAAAAAGAGTTTTATCTCCTTCTGAAAAATTATTTCTTTTAGAATTTTTGTATTATTTAAAAAAATCCGATAAATCCATAAAATCTCAACATTTTTTTTCCAAAAAAATTTTTTTTTAAAAATCATTCAAAAAGCTACTTAAAAGCCCTTTTGGTGTAAATTATGTGCCAATGGAGTATCTCTAAAAATCTCACCAAGTGTGTGCGCGCACGCTGGCCCCAAAGTTTGCTGCGAAGGCATCCTCTTTGGCTGCATTATAGCAGCATTGCGAAGAACTTGAGGACTAATCTGTGCGCAAAGCCAGAGAGACCTAAATAGCAACAAATTTGCTAAATTCCTCCGTGATTTTTCTCACTCGAACAAGGTGAAGACATTGGGCAAAAATTCCCTGAATTCTCAATCATTCCATGAATATTTTATCAAAACCATTTAAAAATCCACAACGCGCGTCATTGAGAAACTCAACGCCATAATACTAACTCTTATGATCTCCTTTGCAACACTAAAAAAAAATCCTGCACACATTTTTAGTTTGTAAGACTTTTTTTATTTAAGTGCTTCTTTACACTGTTACCTTTATGTTTGTAAGTGGAAGATGAGGAGTAATTTAGGAGGAAGAAAGAAAGGAGGTAAAAAAAAGTATATAAACATTTACGACACTTTAAGAACTTTTTATACGATCGTTTTAAGCTCTTTTGTACGACATTTTCAGCGCTCTGTTTTTTATTACCTACCTTCTAAGTTACACACGGAGTTTTTATTATATATAATTTTTATATCATGTATTATGTAAATATTAATTTAAAAAGAAATGATCATGTGCTGAGAATAAATTTAAGAAATGATTTTTTTTTAAAAGAACATTGTCTTTCAATTGATTCGTTTTGTTTCAGTGAGAAAAAGTCGCTGGCAGTGAATGTTGGGAAAAAGATTGGCGGAAGAAAACATTTCAATCATTTGGTTGAGAGCATGATGGTTGGGTGTTCTATTGGATGACAGTGTGGTTCACTTTGTTGGCCGAGACATTGTGAAAAGTTCTGTAATGTCGCGGAAGCCAACACAACTGGAGCAATCTACAAAAAGGAGTACGCGCGATCTTTGACGATGGGAGAAATTTATGGGAATGCATGGGCAGTAATTGTAGCTTTTTTTCAAAAATAAAAAAAGCGGAGTAAAGCAGAAGAATGGCAAAAGTTGCTTAGTTGCAGATGCGGAGTTCAAAATGATGAAGAAGATGGAAAAAAAAGTTCTCGCGCAACTGATAAAAGTTGGAAAAGAATTCTCACGGTCCGCTTTTACTAAGGGGGCTTCTGTGAGTTGAATTTTTGATAAGGCACGTCGATCGTTACGTTCATCCTTATCTGGTTGATCGTTTTGGCATCGATCGCGCTGTCTCTTTTGTAATTCAATAAGATCTTCGGTATGTTGTTGTTTTCTTGGCGCATTTTTGTCTGCACACATTGGTTCGTTTTGCCGTCCATCCACCTCTTCGTCCACGTATAGCCGCGTGTGCACATACACAAGAAATGATCAACATGTGATGATGATTGTTTCTCTCCCCTTGCTATTTGCGAACGCATGTGAAGACGCATAGAATTCGCATTGCAACAATCCCCAAGCTAATAATTGATGAGTGAAAAATTCCACTGCACAACGCACACAGAGCATCTTGTACCTCATCATCGGACAATTGACATTGATTGAGAATGTGATGGGAGAGCGAATTGAGTGAGGCGCAGCTTCCACTCTATGGGAAAGATTGTCAAATGCATATTGATTAAAAATAAGAACAATCTCAATTTCTCTCTCTCTTGTTTCTTCCCTACATAAATATGCGCGCGATCGTGGTGATCATTATGCTATGAAGAGGACCTGGGTGATCGCATCTTCAATATACATAGTGACCATACCAAAGGGTCCAACAGAGAATTTTCTCCTCATCAAAATAATGTAATGTGTCGATATTCCCATGATGCGGATTAAAATCGAAATATCCAACAGAGAAGCTATCAACGCATATCAAGATCAAGAATTTCGTTATAGGTGATCTCCATGTTACAAGCCCATCTCGCCACTACTGTGGGATCGTGCTATTAAGCGGGGAGGGAAATATGGGATCTGACATGGCATCTAATCTGCCTCTCTTCCTGCATTGCAGATCAATTACTGTGTTTTGTTCAAATCGCACAGCAAGGAGACACCACACTTTAACCTCCATTCCGCGATCTACTGAAGGCATTTTACATAATTTATTTCCGATCCCATATCACTGACCCCGCATGCTCTCTCCTCCTTCCATAGAGCCGCAGCATGTCCCATTCAATCTTGCCAGCACTCTCTGCCATGCAACACAAAGTTTCATCTTTTAATCTCCTTCGCATTGGGGTTTGTATTGAAAATTGAACAAAACATTTAGCCGGTGTGTGGTGACTCCCAATACCAGAAGCTCCTGGTAAACTATCAATAGACTTTAAAGAAGCTCTTTTGCCATCTCGTGTTTTGCCTCAACAATCGCTATCGCCACTCAAGCAAACACGTGTCGTACGCTGCGAGAGCTTATTATGGAATAAGCATAAAGTCAGCGAGAAGAGCAGAAAATTTATGCGGCTTGTGCATTTGTGATCTTTTCCTAAATTTATCTAAATTCTTTTAAAGATAAAAATTTGCCTTAGTTTTCATTAATTTATTTTACCCTAAAATAGGTACGTCTAGGATTTTTTTTTAAATTGTGAACTCTGACTTCAAAGTTTTCCTAAAGATATAATTTTTAACTAATATTCTTGAAATTGAGCATAAAAAGTTGCGGAGTTCTTCTTTTGATCGATTTTTTCTACTTTTATCAAATTAAAAACTTTTTACGCTATTTTTATATACTCAGAGTAAAAAAATCTATTCTGTTATACTTTTTATTCATTAATTTACTTACATTTATTTATTGGAACCTGAAGAGTCTAAACGATCTAGTCCTAGGTTAATAAATGATTTAGAAAACTATTATTCTTTTTTTAAGGGATGGTCACGTTATTTTGGAAACTCTACAGGAACAAAATGGCCAAAATGTGAGAATTTCAAATAATTTTTTTGAGCACAAAAAATTATTTTTCAAAACGAAAGTACTGAATTCTTATCAGTATTTGGCCATTTAACAAGAGTGCAAGCAAATTTCGAATTTTTGGTTTCAAAATTGGCTTGAAAATCGCTTTTGAAAGTCCCCGAGTTTCCAAAATAACGCTTATTAATGCTTTAAAAAATTTATCAAATTGTTTTTTATCCTTGCATTTTTAGCCCTTGGCCTCAAGTTTTTCAATCCTTGTAATTTGCCGCAAGTCTTTAAAATATTTCTAAAAAATAATTTCTTTAGTGTAAAATTGTCTTTCAAAGGATATTCTAAATCTAATCTCCACTGCACACTAAAAATAATTCCCGTCAAAGAATGTTATGCGAATTTCAAGAAGTTAGTCCCCCGCATGTAACCAAAATTGGTTTTTAAATTATTGTAGGGGATCAATAAAGGTTCAAAATAAGCGTGGTCATTTCCCGGAAAAGCGCTGGGAAATCTACGAATTTTCCAGTTATCTGTTTAACCTATGTTGATTTATTTCTCAATTTATAACAATCGTAGGATATTTTGATTGGTGTCAAATTAAAGCTATATTAATGCTTAATATTATATATTAAAACCATTTTCCAAAATGCACTAGAAGGTGAAAATTCGGAAAGATTTTCCGAACACGCATTTTTCTTTCGCCTCCCATTCCCACAATATTGCATGGGACCACCTGGAACATCCCTTATTTTGTAGCTTTTTTAATCCTCTTTCATTTGGTATAGCACTTGGTGGGGAAATCCACTGGGAAAACTCGCTACAGAATGATTTTCCAAAGTTAAGTACATTTTCGCGTTGGAAGAAAAGAGATAAACGATTTCTCCTCTTTGATGTTTCCAGAATGTTCTAAGAATTCCCCTGGAAAAAAATTGTCCATCTCTTTTTCTCCAATGCGAAAACATGCTTAACTTTGGAAAATCATTCTGTAGCGAGTTTTCCCAGCGGATTTTCCGTGCAAGTGTTATACCAAATGAAAGATAGTTAAAAAAGCTACAAAATAAGAGATGTTCCAGGTGGTCCCATGCAATATTGTGGAAATGGGAGGCGAAAGAAAAATGCGTGTTCGGAAAATCTTTCCGAATTTTCACCTTCTAGTGCATTTTGAAAAATGGTTTTAATATATAATATTAAGCATTAATATAGCTTTAATTTGACACCAATCAAAATATCCTACGATTGCTATAAATTGAGAAATAAATCAACATAGGTTAAACAGATAACTGGAAAATTCGTAGATTTCCCAGCGCTTTTCCGGGAAATGACCACGCTTATTTTGAACCTTTATTGATCCCCTACAATAATTTAAAAACCAATTTTGGTTACATGCGGGGGACTAACTCCTTGAAATTCGCATAACATTCTTTACGGTTTGGACATTTTACGGTGATTCCTTAAATGTTTTAGTTTTTTTCTTTTACTATAACTTTTAGTAAAATGAATTGCACTAAAGTTTAAGAGAAAACCTCAATTCTTAGATTTTTTAACGAATTTTTTTTATAAATCTTTGTATTAGTTTTCTAGTATTTTTACTAAAATGATTTTTATTGTGTAAAAATCATTCAGATCATCTTTTAAAAATTATCCTATGCAAATATTTTTTTTTTACTAAAAATGATATAAAAGGATATCAATATAATTCCTTAATACGACATTTACTGACTAAACCAACATATCGCAGACTGGGCAAGGAAAAAGAAATTAAAAAGGCAAAGGAAGATTGTGTAGTGAGAGAGAATGTTTGTCTGAATACATATTCCTGCGTACAATACACCATCTTCTCACCCTTTACCTGCATCCCATCTACAAATGCCCCTCATCCTCAAATCGGGAATCTCACCGTGCGATGCGTTCTCTAAAGACAAGAAGTGGCGGAGCAGGAGATCAAACAACTAGTCCGATTGAATGTGTCATAAATTAGCTGAAATGTCATAATCTGTTGGTGGACAATGCTTCTGTGGCTGTACAGATTTTTCTTAAATTAATACAAATGGTCCCATTTAGAGAGATGTGGGTGGGAGATCAAGGATACCCATTCTCATCTCCTTGTATTCGTTATTATTTATGATCATTTGTCTTGACCTCTGGGCAACAATTTAAAGCCCTTTTAGAGACCTCTTCTGCACCATTTTATGCGTTGTCGTGCCTTCCAGTAGTTGCTCACTCTCTCTCTATGTGCTCAAGTACTACAAACAAATCCTTAAAACTGAAAGAGAGAAAGAGTTGAATGTGATTAAGTGAAACAAACATGAAAACAAATGTGGCTTGAGGTTCTTTAGCCGTGATGTTTTGCATTAAATTGACAGAAATATGAACTACCAAGTCGCATAGGAACTTGTCTCTTTGCGATCTCTCCTGCGTCCACCGCGTGATCAAGTTGAAGTAGGTGCAATTGAGGAATCTCCACCGCGAAGAGATACACTAACTTCAATGTCATTCTATCTCGATGACGAATGATAAAGTGTCATTGGGTGAGGAGTGTGAGAGCGCAAGAAACAACGAGATGTGCATTCGAGGATCAAGGTGGAAGAACAAGAAAAAAAGAATCTTCTTGCGCGGTGATTCACTCGTTCTAAGATGCTGTGAGAAAGAGGCTGAAGTGAATAAATTGCAACAATTCCTAGGGGGTTGATCAGTTTTGTTAATTCTAAATATTTTATCTGTTTTTTATTCATTTTTACAAATTTGAGAGATTTTTGAAGATCAAAATTTAACGATTATAAATTCCTAATTTCATGAAGAAAAATATATAATAATTGGGGCAACTTTCAAGGGATTTATCAACCCAATCGATAAATCTTAATCTCTATGCCACAAATGACACTTCGAGGAATTTTTCAAACATGTCTTTGATTGATTTTTTTGCATATAAAGTAGATTAACATGAGATTAATCACTACAATAAAATATATTAAAGTTAAAACATTCAAGAAGTCTGATGTATGTGTATGATTCCCACCGCGCACACCTTTTCCCATCACACATTTCCTCGAGAGATAGAGAGGGAATTAAAAATTATGATAGAGAAATGAAATAAATTAATTTTAGTGATATTTGCAAAATGCATTAAGCGTTCTTGCCACTTCTTTCTTGTATTTTTTTCTTTTCTCCAAGGAAAACCTCGTACGCGAGACAAGAACTCGCACTCGGAGAGCAAATCGATTTACATTTCAAAACACTTTTTACCTCTTGTCGATTATCAGTTGCCATTATCTCAACCACTCCGCCGTGTCTTCGATCTAATATATCATCCTAAACGAGAACACTTCAAATACCTAACAACTCTGGCATCACCTGCCTCCTGCATGGTGTGGAGTGTTAAGCATGTGAGGCGACCTCGCATCTCATTTATACCACAAATCACCTCCAACAACACGGCGACTCTCAGCTCGGTGCGATCTTAATGGGATTTTTTCGAGAGTTTTCACCCCTCGAGGATCCCACCCACCAATCAATTAAAAAGCTCATGGTATTCACGAGCATGGAAATCCTCTCAAATTGATGGGAGATTTTTTTATCTTCTCACTTCATTTTGATCGTGGAAGATTGGGAGAAGGAACCCAACAAACATTTTATTTGGCTTAAAAGACTAAAAGTTCTAAAAAGGTGTTATAATGGTGTAACACAGAACTTTTTGTCTTATAAAGGGATTAAATAGGCTATATATTCTACTAGAATTTTGCTCTTATAAGCCATGATTGTAGTTCTCTATAGGACTTCGATATGAGTCATTTGTTCTCAAGAAAATAATTCCAATAGTCTCTTCTTATAAAAGCCTACAGCCCATCCATATAGGATCAATCATCTACAAGAAAATATGTTTCATAATGGGGTATTATAAGTTAAAAATACTCAAAAGAAAGCTTATAGCATTCAATAAGAATTTTATAGAACTGCTTATGAGATTTTTATGAAACCTCTTTCTCCCTTAATGAAAAATTATTATTAAAGTTTAATTTTTATTGCTAAATATAAGTTATTATTTGAGATCTAATCGATCTAATATGCGCAACAATACATCATCTAGTTGATTTTTCAAAGAAAAAAAAAAAGAAAATATTTTTTCTCGTATTTAATTAGCTTTGACATATCGCCTCTACCATGCAAATGTATGGTAGCTGAGAAAGGCAAATTTTCACATGAAAAAGTAAATTTATCGCGTACGTACAATACTTTCTCAAGGGAGATGCGAAATTTTGTTAGAGCATTTTTGAGAAGCTAACTAGATCGTTATAAGAATTCAATTCTCAAAGGTTCTTAAGAGCTCTCATAATGTTCTACGAGTATAAAAGTGTACCAAATATCCCGTATACTTCGGTAGAAATAAATTCTAAGGAGTTTTGTTAAATACGAAATTCACACATTTGGCTGGAAAGATATGTGTGTATTCTTAACTCTTTCAGATATGTTCCCGGAATGCAGAGGAAGTTATCCAAGACATATGTTCATCAATTATACATAATGAATTAATGAATTAATCATATAATATAATCACAAAATAATATGATATATAAATACGAAATATCAAAAAAATCAAAATAATATAGAAAATTGGAAAAAAAATAATAATTAAAAATCTTTTTTAAAAATTTTACGAATTTTTTCGTTAGTTCTATAATGTTCTCATAAGCAGTGCTATAAGTTTCTCATAGTATATTATAAGACGCACTAATAAGTAATCAAAATTTCTTATAATATTTTTTATAGACAGTTATAAGACTGTTATAGGATAAACCTGGAGAATTCTTGTAGGCCCTTATTAGTGCGCCAGATTGGCTCAAAATGGTCTGAGAGACATATATGAGCTATCTACAAGCGTTCTCTAGGAAATTCATGGTTTTATAAATTTTACTTGAAGTATTCAATGAGAATACTATAGAACTTATTTTGTTCGTTGGGAAAAAAAACTCTGGAAAAAAAAAAAGATTCCCAAAAGAATGAATTTTGTGCTATCGAGAAATTCTCTTTCCCCAATAAACTCTTCTTCTTATGTTTGTTCTTCCGCCACGACGAGAGCCAACACGCATTCACTACACATCTAAACGATTAAATTCTTATGTAGGGCACTAATTGAATTTATGTGGAGAATCAATGTTGGGGATTCCTCTTCTCCAGAACCTAACAAGGCTGAATACATTTTTGCGGTATTTAGCATTCACACGTGGTGTGCTAAAACAAAGTGCGAAAGAATTTGAGGGAAATATTGAAGAATCAAGGCTAATTATGTACAAGAGAGCAAAAGTGAGGATGAGTTTTCAATGAGAATATTTAATTTTCAACATTTAAAAAAAAACGAAAGATAAAAATAGTAAAAAATAATAATTAAAAAGCTTTGAGAAATTAATAAACAATAAATTCAAATTTTTAACTGATACGTTAACTTAAATAAATCTGCTTTGTATCTACCAGGCATCCCCATCGTGATAATACAATAGCCGATCTTATTACAACATAACCCGGCGCCTCCACTGTCCTCACTAGCTTATTTTGCAATGCAACGGATATCATGAATTTAACCTGCAGGCCGCCAAGACCTTGGAGCTTCCTTAGAGCGCCAAGGTGGGGTCGTTGAACGACCCCAAGAAGGAAGTCGATTTTATCATAAACTATAAAACCGGGAACTGTCGGGTCATTACCTTTAGACTCCTTATATAGTCCTCTTGCCCCTTGCATCACAAATTTTCCACCACAAAATACGTAGAAGAAGATATTATGGAAAAACATTTTTCACTCATTTTTCACAATTTCTTCTTGAGAAATTTGCCACGAAGTTGACTGCAACTGCTATTTTTTTTCACTACTTCCCCACATTCCCCTCACTTCCCGCACCGTGATAAATAGCAATATTTCTCGAAAATTCTTTATTCTTTTCAACATTTATGTGCTTATGACTATGTTTTATGCGATTTATGCTACTTATTCGCAATAATTTTGACACTGAGAAGGTAAAGTGAGAAATAAAAACAACCCCACTGGCACACTGTTCATGACGTAACTAACTTCATTCTAAGAAATTTTCCGCAGCATGGCCGTTACACCAATTTTTGAATTCCCTTCTTCTACATTTTTCTTAATAACTTTTCTTGTGGTGGTCGGATTGAGCTGAAATTTTTACACAACCTCCTCAGATAACCAAGGAACTTATTTCCAAAAGATGGGAACGCTAACTTTTATATTTATTAAGTTATAGCACGAAATATAGAGCTGGGGTTGTTCAACGACCCCGCTTGGCGGCCTAGAGGTTAAATCACCAGGCGTCCCCATCACAGCCTAGAGTTAAACGTTAAGAAAATTTGGAGGCAGTCTTTGGGTTTTCAGGTGCTTTTATTTACTGCATGAACCACGTTTCGGTCATTTTTTTGGCCTTCTTCAGGTTTTTTTGAATAATAATTTGAACAAAAGAAATTAAGATACCGGAAAAGAAAAAATCTACAACAATTTTAATTGAACACGGAAATATTGATGAAAAATAGAGAGTTAAACTTTGAAAGAATAAATCAATATTTTATTACCCGGCGTCTCCATTTTAAAATTTAACAAATTTTATGAAAAAAAATTAATCAGTAAAGTACTTACCTCAAGGTGCCTCCATTTTCTTTTATCTTTCATAGTAAATAAAAAAAAAAATAGGTATGTAATTACCCGGCGTCTCCATCGTAATAAAAGTAAAGTTTTTTCTTTATAGCTCAACTAGACGCCTCCACTGACTCCTATAAGCTTATTTGCAATGCAAAGAAGATCCTATTTAAATTACCAGGCGTCTCCATCAAAGCCAAAAATGGGCCTTATTCAGCAACCAAGAAACCCTTGAAATTCGCTTGAAATCTTGAAATTTCAGTACAAAATTCAAAGATTTCAAGGGTTTCTTGGTCGCTGAATTAGGCCCAATATCTATAGTTAAATTTTGAAGTAGAATAAATAGATATTGTATTACCTGGCGCCTCCATCTCAATCTTTTACTTACTTTCCAAAGATGCCTTAAATCTGACCGTAAAACCACAAGTCAGTTTTACACTTTTTTTCTTTATTTTATTTCCCTAAAAATGTCTTATAATTCACTTCGTCTTTCAGTATATGAAGAGACAATTAAATATTTCCTTCATTTTAAAAATAAATTCATTTAAGGGGTCATTAAAGCTACCCTCCCCTACATTAAATACTAGAACAGAAAAAGAACCCTAGCGCCTTGTAAATAAATCAATTTCACTATTATCGCAATTAATCACACACCTGAAGAAAAACAGAGAATTATGCATTTATAGAAATGAAAAAGTGGAATTATTGAAATGCTCTTCCTCTCTCATGGGTGGTGGCGGCTATCTTCTCCTAGGTAGAAGACGCTGGTCGCCTGATGGCCAAACCATGGAGTAAGAAATAAAGTACCGAGTGATTCGCGATATGCTGCCCGGTGCGGATGCAATAATTAATTCAGTTCAATTATTGCACTTGGCGACTGATTGCGATATTACCCGTCTCTGCTTGGCCATCCATGCGAGTTGGGGCAATAAAATCAATTTATTATTAAATGCAAAATGCCATTCACTCTCTATACAATTTGCCGGCGTCGGAATGCGATACATAAATAATATGCGAGTGGTCTCCCCATTGAATACTACCGTACGGTCTTCCCTTAGATATTTCCAACCCAAAGCTTATCGCGCGGAGAATTTCTTCTTTCATCGTTTTGTTCCTTTTTTTCCCTTTAACCGACCTCCTCTTCCTGTCTGTGTCTGAGCATCTACTCGGCACACATGCGAGGGATAATTTATACTTTCTGCAGTACTATCGCATTTTCTTTCTGGGTCTCTCCTCACCCAGAGAGCTCACACAGAACACAAAACGCACCGAAGGCGTATTGCCTTTAAGTAAAGGAGGCACTTTTGCATTTATCCATGCGTCTTATCAGCGCAACTAACGCAAGAAGAAAGAGCTCTAAAATTAATTAATCAATTGTTCAATTGTTCCCGGAACGCATGTTCCCATTAAAGTGGCTTTACATCGAAATGCAAGGAGAAAGATTTAGGTTTTGTGGAGGTTTCGAGGCACATCGCCAAGGTGAAGTAAAACATAGAGAAAATGAAGCGCATAAAAGTCACGTGTATGGGACGAAAAGTGATATAGCTCAGGGCATTTTGCTCGCAATTTAGCATTACCATCAATCTAAAGCAATGGTTCTTGCGTGTCTTTTTTCACCATATTGGTCACATTGTCTCCATCATTGCATGTTTATTTGCATGTTTATATTATTGCGGTGATTTCGTTTTTTTTCTTCAGCTTAAAACTCATCCCATAAATCACCAAACCACCAAAGAGCAATCTTCCATCGTCTCACAATTCCCCTCCTTTAGTTCACCCAAACTCCTTTCCCACAATATGTAAAAACCAAAACACCAATTTGTCGCCGCAATACATTTTCTCGTGGATGGCAAATAAATAACATTTGGAAATGGTAACAGATTTATTTTTCACACACTGTGAAGAATAAAAAATCCCCAATTTTGTGCACACAATTCACTCAACAAAGACTACGCGGAGAATACTTGAATTAATTCTCCAGGACAATGACATGGAAATAAATTTATTAACCATAATCGCAAATAAAATGCTTATGGAAGATTAAGCATGTGCACATGGCGGCGTACAAAAGTGTCCACATATGGCAAGAAAGCCTTTAGGTGACTCCGGAGTACCTTTTGTGGTGGAAATCAGCGCAAAACATTATGCAATGCTGAAGACTTTGCTGATTGCGCTCATAAAGTGATCTTTTGGCTGAGCCAGAGATTTTACAACAAGAAAGAAGAAAAATTAAATCATCTTTGGGATATAAAATGATAAATTGAGAAATAAAAGGAGTTCATGCACGGGCCATGTTAAAATTTCCACTATCGCAGAAAAATTTTGATCCATTTCATCTTGTAGAGGACAAGAAAAAATAGAAGAATCGCGAGAGAAACTCCCCAATTGCCACTGGGATCGTATAGAAAAATGCGAAAAAAGATTGCCAAAAAATTCTAATATTGCGACGTTATTTACATTTTTTGTCCCTCTAAAAATGTTTCAAAACTTTTTTGTAGACTTCTCTCGCATTGTCCGCGAAGGTTTTTTTTTTCTTTTTCAAATTAATTCTGCATAATCAATAAATGTGTCAATTTTCTTGTAATAAATGTTTATTATTAATTTGAAAAAGAAAAAAAACCTTCGCGGTAAATGTGAGAGAAGTCTACAAAAAAGTTTTGAAATATTTTTTACAGGGACAAAAAATGCAAATGGCGTCGCAATATTTGCATTTTTTGAAAATCTTATTTCGCATTTTTCTATACGATCCCAGTGGAAATTGGGGAGTTTCTCATGCGATTCTTCTATTTTTTCTTATTCTCTACAAGAGAAATGTATCAAAATTGTTCTGCGATAGAGGAAGTTTTAACATAGCCCATGCATGAACTCCTTTCACATTGAATACATAAAGCTGACCCTTGGACAAATGGCGCGTGATTGTAAAGTGATACGCGGCTTTTTTTTTCTCTCTTAATCTCTTTTTCACCTTCAATTTAGAACCGCTGGCTGGTAGAGCTTGGGTACAGCGATAACATGAAAAGCTTTTAATTTAATATCAATTAATTTAGACTCATGTTTTTCATCCAATAGACATGGGGAGTCATAATACCGAGTGAAATGTGAGTGCGCAACATTCAACAGATCAATGTTGGAATTTGCACGATAAATGCAATGTGAATTTTATCATGTCGCCGACAAGAATTTATATCTTTAATTACAATTGAAAGTCCGCGGTGGAGTCCTCACACAGGAGCCCCTGTGTGCACTAAAGCTCTCATTCAATTTATCACACATAAGATGGAAGCACTTGCTGCTTTTGTTGGGCAACACCCTCCCAGCGCTTAACTGATCCAGACATGGAACCACAACGCTCCTTTGCTGGTAGAAGCACACATTTACCTGTGTGGTGCACAGTAGCTAAAAGAGTCAGTAATTATCAGATGTGTCGTATTAATAGCACACACAATTCCGAAAGATTAAAAAAAAATTCCTCAATCTCCGTGGGTAGGTGGCTTGAACCTCACACACTCCAGCGTCAATGTCTCACAAAATGATGTGTAAATACCCATCCATTTGGGGAATATCATCGTAACAAATCAGAGACAACTCCATCCACAACAATAACCCATGAATCATCTCACGTGAAAATGATCCATCGCATCTGGGTGGTCATCAATAAATTTTATTAGTGGAGTCATTAGAAAAATATTAAAAGCATCGTGTCAGAATCTCTTGTACCACAATAGCCACAAAAGGATTTCTCTATTTATTTAATATGACACATAAAATATTGACTTGGAGATCACACTGCCGCCCCTTTGCGCGCACGTTCACCATCCACAGAGGGATCTTCCGCGCACGAGGTACAATCCCAAACAAAAGCCACAATAATCTTCAATCGGCCATGCATATATATTTCAATTCCGGACCTTCTTTTTGTACCCCTTCTCACTCGTTCAAAATTTATATTTCAACCAATGCCCAACTACTTTATTTATTGATATTTTGTTCTATAGTGAAAAATTCCTATCGCGCTTTTACGAATAAATTATTACATTTTGATCCTATGTGCCCGATAAGATCCACTATAAATTCAACAAATACCACACCAAAGAGCTTCCGTTGGGAGGCTTTTAAAATTATACTGATGATGATTTTACAACTTTTGAATACTTATTGGAATTGCTGAAATTGCTGCTTAAAAGTCCTTCTTTTTAGGTTAACAATCGAGATGTATACTCAACGTTTATTGAAAAGGAGTTTAGTCTGGGATATATGGAAAAAAACAGAATAATGGAATCGTCTCGATGGAATAATCGAGACAGGATAAAATAGTTGATCTCCTATAATGGGACACACTGATATCAAGCATATGCTTGATATCAGCGTATCCCATTATAGGATTACAAGAACACCGGCCACAATCTTAAAAAAAAGTAAATGTGGAAGTGAAAAGTTAAAATTCCAAAAATGAAAATGAACCGTGAAGCAGTAGAAGTTTTATTCCATAAGGTGACGGAGGAAAAAATAGAGGTCGTACTCAGGATGCGGACAATCCGCAGCAACCTGGACGGCTACATAAATAACATTTATGCGTCCGGCATTCATAATGGCAGTAAGTAGTAAAGAATAGTATTTTAATTAAAAAAAACTAAATAATGTTCTTTAATTTTTCTTTCAGCAAAGAAGATCCTAATCAAGGATGTTAAAAAAATACTTGTTCCTTGAGAACCG
This sequence comes from Lutzomyia longipalpis, assembly GCF_024334085.1. Taxonomy (NCBI): domain Eukaryota; kingdom Metazoa; phylum Arthropoda; class Insecta; order Diptera; family Psychodidae; genus Lutzomyia; species Lutzomyia longipalpis. The sequence continues at coordinate 9,745,516 of NC_074707.1, forward strand.
TAAGGAATTCAGCGGGGGAGTAACGTGATATATATTTTTTGCGAATTTCTTTAGGCTTAAATATAAGAGATTTTCGGCCAAAACTTTGAATTTTTGATTTTTGGTTTTTCGTCCTTCCTAATCCTGAGAGTCCTCGGAGATGTCCTCTTTAGTAAAATTTGATTACACGTGATTGGGGACACGGGTTAATTTGTTGAGAATATACAAGGGGTGTTTATCTGGCGAATCTTTGGATATTTTAGGCGAATCTTGACGAATCTTAGCGAATCATCCGAATCATGGCGAATAATCCGAATCTTCACGAATATTGGCGAATATTGGAAAATATTTACAAATATTTGCGAATTTTGATCAACATTCTTCATAATTAGTTAATGTCGGAATAACTGACTACCTCAGACCGCGTCCAAACTTCGTATAAGTTATGTTTTAGGTGTTTTAGTCACTTCACATTACAAAAAATTTGGAGTGACATTTTTGTTCCAACCGGCTTACCGGTGGTGGCTTAAACTTTACCTTATAGCTCGAGAACGGTAACAGATAGACACTTCGAGTCTGAAGTTTTCTATAGAAATGTGGCTGTAAAATTTCATTTTTTCGTATTTTCAAAATCCAAAATGGCCGCCATCCGCCATTTTGAACTTCTGTCAACCACTTCCCTTATAGCTAGAGGTCTGAAATTTTAGTATGTTGTAGGGCTCAGTGGGACGTTTTCATCGATAATTTACACTTGACAATCGGTCAAGCCGTTTAGCAAATATGGCGGTCTAAAGCAAAAAGTGTTTTTTCGATATAACTCGAGAACGGCTTGACCGATTTTGACCAACTCAAGGCCAAATTAAAGGTTTCAAGAAGCCTTACAACTGTCTAGAACATTTGAAGTTCCAAAAATGGCCGCAAGAGACGCAAAAATCAAAAACAAAAATTGCCTAAATTTAAGGGGCAATTTCTATAATCTATGTCGCCGTTTAGAAGATTTCGCCATTTAAAAAATTCTTGGTATGTATTCTAAAAGTTCTGAAGGCCATATCTCGAGTGCTCCTTGACCAATTTTGCTCAAATTGGACACTTTAAGGTTTTGAAATACTATGTGACTATGTAAAACATCAGAAACCTCAAGCTATAAAAAAGCTACAGCTACAATTTCAACAAAATCAAAATAAGACAAGTAAAACAAGAGATAAAATTTTGAAAAAAATCTAATAACAAAATTTTGAAAACGGCAGAATAGATTTTTTTTATCTAAATGGTTCAATAAACTAAAATTTTAAATCAACAGTTGTATGAGAAGGTTGATAGCAGTTAAGTAAAGTGTATTATGATCCTTTTGGTTTTTTAAAGTATTAAAAAACAATTTACACGTATTTTACTATAGAAGATGAATAAACGATATATTTTTTTAAATATTTTTTTATATTATTCTAACATATAAATTGAAAACTTCAAATTGTATATCTCTGTCTTACTAATTATAAGACAAATATTGACTAACAAAAGGGCTAGACGGCCCACAGGCCATTATAGCTTTCCTTCACCGCAAATATGTGATGTATAAAACGTGCTTTTAAGTACAGTTTTGCCCCGAAGTTAGAGAATCGAATTTTCCGACGAATTGAGAACCTTTTACTACAAAAAAAAAAAGTTGTTCTAAATTTTAAACCAAGTTCAAAAGATTCAAACAAACACGTTTAGGCACGTCTATAATACGCGAAATACTTAAAAGCTATAGTTTTTTGCTTAAAAAGTGTTATTTGTGCACCAAAAATATAGGCGAATCTACCGAATCTTAGCGAATCAACCGAATATTGGCGAATCAAGCGAATCTTGGCGAATAATCCGAATCTTTGTGAATAATCCGAATCTTTCGCGAATCATCCGAATCTTTGGCGAATAATCCGAAGATCCGAAGATTTTCATTCAGATAAACACCCCTTGAGAATATATATTTAGAATATAATTGTGGTGGAACATAGATTTAATAACACAATTTCATTGAAATGGGAGGGAAATAATGTTATCTTTTTGACAAAATATGCGTTCGCTGCAGGTCCTTTTTAAATATTTGATTCTGCGGGCATAATTTGCCCGTAGTACCTCCATTTCTGAAAAATAAAGAATAATAACAAAAAAAAAATAATTTAGCGCTTATAAAAAAAATTTTTTTCACTCACCTGCATCGTCGAATTCTCCACTGCTCAGGTAGTCCCTGACTGCAGCCTCCAGGACCTCCACACTTCTGCGGTATTGCTCTCTTAGAGCCAGCGCATCCCGAAACTGCACTTCAATGGCACTTCTTGCCGCAAAAATTTGTTGCGAATTCATTTTCACTTAGTTTTTCACTGTTCCACTGTACTGATCTCCACTTACTTTTGGTATTTTGATTAAAATGTGCTCAATATCTTCAAGTAATTTTGAATGGGATATTATAATGCCTCGGTGTCTAAACCTCAGAAATTGAATTTTTTGTTAAAAAATAACGATTTTGACTAGAAAAGAAATATCAGACGATAGAATTTCAAAAAATAAATTAATCAAAAGCAACTAATCTGAAAGCAAAAGCCGTTAAAATATCTCAATTTTCATAAACCTCAATACAATTTGAATATAAGAAAATTCTCGAAAAACTCTGTTGAAAAATTTCTAGCTACGTTCCTGTTTTCTTTAAAAAAGAAAGCATAAAATTAACAAGAAAATAGGAATTAATTTTGAAAAGGAAAACGAAAAATTTCTCAGTGTAAAAGAGGAAAACTTTTCGTTTTTCATGTCTTAGTAATTTTATGCTTTCTCTATATGGAAAACAGGAGTATAGCTACAATTTTATTCAACATAGTTTTTTGAAAATTTCTTTCATTCAACTCGAGTTGAGGTTTATGCATATTGAGAAATGCTACTTTCTATTCAATCCTCTACCAAAACTGAAGATATGGACCGATTTTCGAAAATCTACCATCGTTGGAAAGGGGATGAATGTAGCTTTCCGAATTTATGCTACTTTTCAAAATTGGTCACCCACAGCCTGAGATATTGACTATTAAAGTCAGGGGTACCACTGATAAAAAATTTTTATGCACAAAGAATCCTTTTCCCACAGTCTTTAAAATAAAATAAAATAAATCCTTCACTCTTTAAATTCAAATTGAAGGTCTCGGTGCTCCCATTAGATTGTGAAAATTTCAGTTAAATGAAAATTGCGCCTGAAATTGTGTTTAGTTTCCAAAAATGGCTGACCGATGGGGCAAATTGATGTTGATAAGAATCTCAAACATGCTTTGGGTACATGAGCAGAGAAATATTTCCCCTTTTTTGGACACCCAATTGCTTGTAAAGTGCCTTTCTGCCACTGATTAATGACACTATGCGAACACATTGTTTATGTGGTATTAAAATGATAATGATTGTGCCAAGTGGGACAATTAATCAAAACTTTTTTTCACTGGCTCTGCAGCCAAAATGCACTTGTTGCATAAAACGCGGGAATGGCGGTGTTTTGGGGAGGAGAATTATGTTTTTTTGGGATGAAATTTATTGCATCACAGCTGCAGATTCGTGGGCGGTTTATCATGTTCCCAAAAAAAAATATCCTTGCAGAGGAGATCTTCTGAGGAGCTTTTCTCCTCAAAAGCTTCTTAAGAATTCTCTTTAAAACGTTGGCATAGGGCAGTGTGTGGGAGTCTTGATGTAATTGTTCAGAGAGTAAAGTGATCGGTGTGAGAGCATATTTCCCACATAAAGAACAATTAGATGAAGCAGCCTTTTAATACAATTTGAGATAAATACAATGATTAAGTTCAATGGAGCAAAAATGGTTGTTCGGTATCTAAAAACATTAGTTAATTATATACTAAAAGTCAGTGCGCAATGGGGCAATAGTGCGGCAATAGTGGAGGCAAATGTGCGGTGTAATTAAATTAAAGTGAAATTGATTTGATGGCTAAATGACGATCTCCGTGGCAAATGTTTTCCTACCTTTGTGGATTTGTACGCGAGCCGCCTCAATTAATTTACTTGACCAACCTGTGTATGTGTGTGTGAGCCGATCTGGCGTCTCATAAATGATCATTACTGAAAATTTACAATTAGATCATGCTGCGCGGGCGATCAAGGGAAGACCCCGCATGATCACCCATTAAAACACCTTCACACACTTCTGTGCGGATTTTCACTTTTTTTCGTGATAAATTGGTCAGTGGGAGCAATTTTGAGTGCGTATCATGTGCATTTGCACTGTCTCGTCACTTAATTGATGCACATTTATTCCGTTTATGCTGTGGCGTGTAGGTTGACCATAAGCAATTGATAGTAATGTTTTCCTTTATGTGCGGCAAACAAGAGAAACATGAATTCCACACTAAGTGGCTGATCAGGGAAAATTGCGTGATATTTATGGCCAATTCAGTCACACGTGATGTTGATTGTTGTCCCATTGCACTGATTGCATTGCCTCAAATTGCAATGATTTATTTTTGGGAAAATATATTGGCTATAAATTAATAAAAGCTCTTATGCTGCCTCTTGAAGGATTGGCCATTGAAATCCCAAGAATATATAATTTGGGTCAGTTAAAAATTAATTGTTTAATTTATTTTAAAATCAGAGAATTGAGCTTTTTGTTATTTCATGACCTTAATTGCTTAATTTATGTACAAAAACTTTAAGGATTTCTTGAGAATTTCTTGAATTTCATGAATAAAAGATCAAATTAAAAAAAATCTTGAAAATAAGAAAAATTCAAACACAACCCCCATTCTATAGAACCCGCAAGTTCTGGTACAATTCTAATAGAATTCTTGTCAATCAATTCCATTTCCCTCGAGGAGAACACCTCGCTCCCAGATGCATCGTTCACAGCTGCCCGTAAGATATTTATCAAAGTAATCTAATCAATCGATCACAATGCTTAATTATATCAGATCCTCACCGCAGAGTGTCCCGATATCAAATAAATCAGGTGTGGAGAATCTCCCCCCATTGTGTGGTCAATGTGCATCACCATGTGTCCCAATCTGTCCTCTGCATCTTACCATTAATTAGCTCACCATGCGAATGGCCGCATAGACAATGAGCATGGCGGAGAATCGGCCAAAAAAAAAGAAACCCGGCATGGGATCAAATTAAGAGAAAATTAAATTACTGCAATAAATTTCACAATTTTACCGAATTGAAATCTCATCCCAAATGTTCTCTATGTCCCCCATTCTCCCGTAAAGAAAAAATCATTTGATGTGAAAAATCTCCCCAAGAGATCACCTGGAGGAAATAAAAATGTGACCGCTTTGGGAACAAAACAAAACACATGCTTTTGTGAGAGACACCGATCGGTCAAGCGTCCATCCACGTCAATCACATCATTATACAATTTTTATCGTAAAGCACGAATCAGCCGCCTCCCAGGCTCTCCAATGTCTTATAGAACGGAAGATTAAATAATTATGTGTTGAATCTCTTAAAGGGGGAATCATGCGACAGAGATAAACAACGCGCATTAATACCAGAAGCTACCTGGCCATTTGTATGCCTGTGTCAATAGTCAACAATTCCCTCGGCTGTCTCCAAAATGATAAAAGATTAATCACGAGGCACTTTGAATAAATTTTCATGATGGTGGGAAATTTGCAATCGCGCAAGATGTTCTCGCTGTGAGTTTTGCAAAAATATTTTGCGAGAACTCACAGTGAAAACGTAAGGAAGGCGTAAGATGAAGTATAGTCATAATTTAGTTATTAGAAGGTTATTTTTAATCCTTTAGTTTTCAAATATTTTAATGAAGTCAAGAGAAATTATCAGCAATGATGGCACCCCTTTATCTATTAAATAAATAAATAAATTAATGAAATCAAAAAGAATATTGGTTAATATTTCGAGCATGTCGTTCTCGAAATATTCAACTTCCGGAAAAACTGTTATTTTATTTATAAAAGATGGTTTGAAAAGAATCATTTCTAATATTTTGCATTTTCCGATAAGAGATAAGATTTTCTGCTTCTTCTGCTTTTTAAATTTTACGACTGTTAGACTCCTTCCGGAAATAAAAATTAGGTTATGTTTCTTACGTCGTTTTATAATAGTTTTCTTTGCTTACGCCTACGTTAGTACAATAGTACTTTCATTACTCTCTTACGTTGTAATGTGAGTTCCTTCTAATTTGTTTTAAGAATTTTTCTTTTTAGTTTAATGTTTTTCTCTGCTTTTCACTTTTTTACGCATTTCCTTACATTTTTATTTGAATCCCCCTAATTGTTTTAGAAGAAATTTTCATTTCGAACTTGGAGAAAAAAAATCAAAAATGTAAAACATTTTGCATAAATGTTTGAATTAAGATTTTATATCAACTAATTCATTCCTCAGACTGAGCTAATATTAGATATTTATTTTCTCTTTTACTATCAATGTTTTTCCTTGAGTTGTGATCCCTGAGGGGCAAGCTTCTCTTCAAAGTTTTGAAGGAAATTTCTCTCTTTTCAAAATTAACATTCCAATTATTTCTCGCAATATATGTAACCTATTTAGTACAGAACCTAAAGGTATTATTTGAAAAGTAAATAAAATTCAATATAAGTATCTTTAACTTTAAGAGAAGAAAAAGAAAATCTTTGCATTTATCCTTCCTTGAGGGGAATGAGAGAAATGCAGAAGATCTCAAAGGTATGTGATCGTAAAAGGACTGAAGAGCAATCAAATCACATTCCACAACTTTGTAGAAGACGTTGGACAATGAATGCAAGACATTGATGTGTAGAGTTGAGGGTAGTATAGATAAAACTCCATCATTCTCTGTTGGTTTTATTTCTTTTGAAATGTCAAAGAGTTTTAATCTATAAAATTATACAAAAGTTCAGCCTCTGATTGGGAGTTTTTGCATTGAGGAGATGAAACAGAAATAAGTGGAATAAGAAGTCATCGCGCATGTTGTACAAGATTCTGAGAGATGAAGATTGAAAAGCACGAGAGGACACAATAGGACAAAAAGCATATGTATGTAGGTATGTATTGTATATAGAGGAGAAGCTATGGGTTAGCAGCTAAATGCAAGGAATGGCTTGTTGGGTGAAGAATTGAAAGGCCAACAAGCAGAAATCACCCATTATGATCATCACTCACCGTCAATGGGGTAAATAATTTCCACTGCTTGAGTGAAAATACTGAGTAGACTAGAAAGCATCGCATTTAGCGGAATTGAGCATCGAAATGGCCTGTCCGTGGTGGCTTAATTAAGCCCCAACAAGAAGAGTGTGAGTCCTCAAGTGTGTGGTGCCGTACTTGAATTGAAACATCAACAACTTGTTGAGCTTAATGACTCAATTTTGCGTACATACATAACTTGGCTTTAAGACGAAATTGCACACATATGCTGGAATTACAGTATTATCGGTGATTCCGTACAAAAGGCACGCAAGGGAGGGGGAGATTGGTGGCCAGAGAAAGTATGTTCATCCATAGAAATCACTTTTATTTATGCCTTTCATTAAGCAACCATCCTCCGAGATAGCAAAGGACCCTTGTGCGCGGCCAGAGCTTTTCTCTTTGCATCATTATTATCTCATCGCTGCAAGTGCCCAAATGGAATGCAATAAATTTCATGTCACAACACCAAATGATATTATAAATATTGGGCCTTATAAAAGAAGTGGAGTTTCTAAAAAGAAATTTTCGGTTTACGATTTAATTCCAACATTTATTCTCTTCCTTGTTTGATCAGTCTTTTCGCTGCTTTTAAGAGCATTTATGCTGATGAGGGGTCCACCCGGGCTATGCGAAGAGACACCGGACAGCATACCCCAGTGATAGTCATTAATACCCGGAATGCCCAGTGGCTTGTTATATTGATGTTCACCAATGACAAGAACATCCACCATGAAGGTTTTTTTCTCTTTATTTATTTAAAATACAAAATGGCACCACAAAGGGGGAATTTGCATTAATTCTCAAAAGATAAATTTTCTATAATTAAAAATGTGTCGAATCTTTCTCATTTACAAGAGATTTTCGTCGGGATATAACACAGAAACATTTAATCAGCTACATACCTTCTTTAAATTTTACAATTTATGCTGCATCTTCGGTGCTTCTCAAGCACGTCATGTGGTTAGAATTCTTTGGCAGCTTTTGTATTTGATTGAGAGAGATTTTCTGCTGAGAATTTCTTCTTTTTGCTGTTTTCTATAGTGATTAGAAAGGTCAATTTTTAATCTATTTTCTTGATCTTTTTCTTTTTTAAATCCGGATTAATTCCATTTGTCAGCTTTTTATTGCAAGATTTTTCTTAATCCGAATTATTTCGATTTTGCAAATATCCTTTGCGAATATCTGAAGAATTTTTATTAAAATGAATTTTTTAATATAGGGGAACGTGGCCCAATTCTGACCTCCAAAGGTCCGCGCATAATGAGAAATAATGGTATAAAAAAGCAATATTCTTAAATTTGTTACCATTTTAAAGGCCATTTAATGCTCTTTTTCCTCTCATAACTTACTACATTTTAAAGTTTTATCAGCTTTAAACGGGTTGAAAAAGGCTTTAAGAGGTCCGAATTGGGCCACATTCCTTTGCATATTTCCATTGCAAAAAATATAAAGAGTCTTGCACAATACATGAGGTAAGCCTCCTGCATAAAAACTCAAATTTCAATCGGAAAAACTCATTTATTTCCCAAATATTTTCGGGCAAGTGATCACAATTTTCATGAGTCTATGAAAATGCTTTGAAATAATTTAAAAACAAATTTTCGTTACATGCAGGGGGCTTTCCCCTTGTATTATGCATAACACTCTTTGATGCAGATGAACAAACCAAAGAATTAGACAAAGAAAATCTCTTGAATAAATAGATAATTAAATACTTATATATAAAAAAAACATAAAAATATGCTCCACAAATTGAGCACTTGACAAAGTCTCCCACCTCCCCATGTAGCAAGTTTTAAATGGAACCACCAAAAAACGAGAGAGATACACACTCATTACACACACTCACTTTAATGGAATTTCTCCCGGAATGGCCTCTTGGAATGTTACCACGAATTTTTTTTCTCAGCATTCTCACAATGAAAAGAATACCTTCAAAGCCATCTCACACACGGTGGTGGACGAATCAATAAATGTGAGTGAGGCAAGGTTGAAATTTTGTGGTAGATCGTCCACCACCTCGCCAGTGAAAAAAAAATCATTGAAAGGCAAGCACTCGCAGCTTCCCATGAAGTCGCTGAAGGGGCATCCATTTGCGAAATTTAATTAGTGGACTATTGGCGCATTTTCCCACAACTCAGCGATATATTAATTAATTAATAACGATAATGTCCCCGCAGCGAGAGCCCCACGCAGCACTTTCAACAGTGTCCCCATAATACCTCGTGGCAAGTGCAAGAAGTCAATTTGAGGTGAAGAGAAGCAAAGAAAAAAAAAACGTCTTATCCTAAATGAGACATCGATTGGATTAAATGTAAATTTGCAAGTTTTATGTGCAATAAAATTTTTTTCTCACTGCGCCATTTTCATGCGATTGCCCCGTTGTGCGGAGCACCCCTCGCACCGCGGCGCGCATATATGGACTTTCCACATTAGACAATTTTCTAAAATTAAAAGTCCTCAACATCCATTTTAGCGATCAATTGCAAGTGATCATATTTATTTATGAGGTGATAAATAATTGTGCAACACACTCGATAAATCGTGTTAAATTTGTGTTGTTTGTATATCTCTCATTTCGTTTTATATATGAAAATAAATTGCAACTCAGCAATTTTCAATTAGCATTCACTTAATCCCAAATTGGTTACAATATTCACTTCGAGAAAACAAATCCAATTTTTTTTTCTTCATCTTACCCACAAACGCCATGTCAATGGGGCACAAAGAATTATGTTGTGTGTATTATATTTTTTTTGTATATATTGTAAGATCAAATTGATCGGTTTTTTCATCAGCCCATTCATCTTGCTGGTGCGCACCACGCGAAAAAAAATCCTCCTTATAATTCAACACTCCCCAAGAACACAGAAATATTTCACCCATATTGCAAACTAATTGCTTTATCGGTGAGATCTCCCCTTAAAGAACATGCACCGCAAATTTCTGGAGATTTATATTAAATGTTTCACAATGTCCACAACACGGCCTGGGAGTGGGGGGAAATTTCGCATTTCGAGCACACATATGAATGAAAAATTTTCTGCAAAAAGCATTGCATTTGACTATCAAAACACCAATTGATTTAATGACTGACAGTCACGTAGATATCTCAACACAAATCCTTCTTTTTCCATTCATATCTGTCTCTATACCTTTTTTGCATCATTTAGAAGAGATCAAAACTGAATGGCGTGCGGAATGCTCCTGCATGTGGCATGTTGGTAAAGAAAATTCCATAGATTCTAGTCCAACAAGACTACAAGAGCAAATTGAATTCAATCACTGAATTGTTGCTATTGTATTCGTAGAGAGCTTTAATATTAGAGATTTAATTCAATATTTATTCACTAACTTGAAGTGAAATGAAAGTCTTGATTTAATTGTAAATGAATTCTGCAAAGAAATAGCATTTTTTTGGGCTTTCTTTTTTTGTATAAAAGATGCGGAAAGCTATGGAGTCGCCTTGGGCTGTATTTTCTAAGAGTGAAATCCTCTTGTGATAAACTCCCGAAGGCTTTTTGCAGGGAAAAAGTGAGGAAAACTTTGCGTGAGCTTGATCCTTTAAGAAAAATAATGCATTCTTGATAAACTCCCGTAAGATTTTCCCGGTTTTCCCGTTTCTTTTAAAGCGCTAAAACCTTCAGGAGTTTATCACGGGAGTTTTTCAGTCTTAGAGAATTCATGCCCTTGTGGTTTGAAAAATGGAATTTCAATGCAAAATATGTTCCAAATTAATTTATAATTAATTTAAATGCCTCAATTTTTTGATTAAAATAAAATATTTAAATTACTTGAGCATAGAATATTCCGAATCTTGGCGAATATTCCGAATATTGGCGAATAACCTGAATGTTTTCATTCAGTTAAAAACCCCTTGATTCTCACAAGTCTTTCAATCAATAAAAAGGTTCTAATGTATGTACTTACACAAAAAACAGACAATAAATTTTAATGGAGGCGCCTGGTCCAACGTACTGTACATAATAATTGAAGAAAGCTGAGATGAAATTCAAAAAATAATTACTGATTCCACCGCATATATTGAAAGCAATATAAGAAACAGGCTGCGAGAGGAAAAAAATCCTTGAAGTCTGCACAAAACATTGATTAAGAAATTAAACGATTCATTACATAAAATGTGTAATTACATACAAATTACGAATACCTCCCAGGCACAGCCTCATGTCAATTTAAAGAAGGGATTATTGGCCCAATTTCCACATCACATCAATGCTTAAAGTTTCCCACCAGACATCTTTCTTTTATTCTTCTATTTTTCAATAATGGACTTTGGAAGACCAACGTTCTTGCTCTTTCAATTTTAATTGATAGCCGCAAAAATCTCTCTCTACAAGTGGGTGGAACCCGAAGATTGTCATGTGCAATTTTCAGATATAATTAACAGTTTAGGACTCTCATTCATTCGCTGACTTCACTGGGTCCATTGAGCCATCCCTCCTCTGGTTCTCTCTACTTGTAAAATATTCTTTGCGATTTCACTTTATTTTCGAGGCAATTTATTCACATTTCCGACCACATAAATTGATGAGGCACCGTGGAAGGAAAAAAAAAACAACCTTGCAAGAAAAAAAAGAGTTTTTATAAGAAAATAAGAAGAATTTCTTTGTGAAATTCGATATCCACCCAATGTGATTTGCTCAGCGTGATCTTCATTGAAGAAACCCATCGAAGATTGCGCGTATTGATGGGGTTTTTTGAGGAAATAGGAAATATTTCAGGCACAAGAAATTAACCAAACACTAAACGAGACATGGCGAAGAACATGCCAATTGACAAATCACTCCCATAAACTTTTCCAATAAAACATTCAACCGCGAAGATGTTGGCAAGACGATCAAGCCAGAGGCATACATATTGAGCTGAATGATGAAAAAAATGGACAAAAACGTTCTCACAGTGATCATGTGTGTAAACAAAACAAGTTCAAATTGGTAATTGAATAATCGTCAATTTGAGCGAGCGCCAAGAGGGAAATAAATTAGCCATAGCTGCTGGTTGTTCGATCAATCCGGCTGGACAAACGTTTTTTTCTTCGTATTGTAATCTATGGCGCTACAGCCAACACCCAATGGCTTTCCCAGCGATCGAATTTCTCTCCCGAGATAGTGCCCCATTTAAACGTATATTATTGCCATTAAGGAATCTCTTATGCTTTGCATAAATGTCACAACAGTTATTTGGAAATTAAACTCGATCGTGCTCGAGTTTCATCATCAACATACACCTGCGTCGGGTTGGAAAAGTAAATGCCTCAAAAACGGTGAGCACGTCTCATTTCTTATACCACCCGCTAGGTCAAATAGTTAAAACCGATGTGGTTGACTTTAATGATCACAGAATGATCGCTAATTAATCGCGTTGCCTCATCTCACTCTCGATGAATTTTACCTGTGTGTGTGTTTGCCTCTTTGAATGAAATTCACCGCGTTTTCCCCTCAAATTCATTTCAAATGCTTCTTCTTTTATAGATAAGAGATTTGGATTTGTTTAGTAGCATAATTTTTATGCTGAAAATATTTTTTTCTCTTTTCCGAGAAACTAATAAAATTTTGGTTTGAATTTGGCGGGCATTTGATGCGGGAAAAGCAATATGGTGAATTCTAATGGTGAAAATGGAAATGTGGGGAAAATGACTGGTTTTGGTGGCAAGTCAATTACAGATAGAATAAGGATGGCAAAATGTACGGACGGAAAAACGGAAAATCTATTTAAGTTGTAAGTTTTTTATAATCTTAAGATTCTTAGAATTCTCTAATATTTTCCAAGAGCTTCGAGGTGAATAAACTCCTCTTCTATTAAATTCTTTTTTTTTTTATTCAGCCCTATTTTTTTTAGTTTTTCTTTTAATTTTCCTCTCTTTAATCCTTCAAAAAATCATTGAATGATTAAAAAAAATTAGAATCCGAAGAAAATCAACTCTGTGAGGCAAATGATTAGATGAGTAGGTACCCCACATGTCTCTTTTCCTTGAGATCTCTAAGAGCGTCTTCTCATTTTCTTGCACAAAAGCGAGAAAAGTTTATGTCCCTATCGGTGACATGGGGAGCATTGGATTAAACAGAACAATCACACTGTGTCGCATCGATTCAGAAACCACGGGGTAGCGCCATTTAGTGATAGAAGTCTAATCTCCGGCCAGCAGGATATTTTCTTTTATCATGCCACATGCGACACAATCCGGCATTCCTCACTGTTCATTTGATCCCCGTTCCCCAGACCCATCAAATTCCTCCTCAACTAAGCAGAGCATTTTATTGCCTATACCTTATAGCACAGATCACATGGCACTGGCTATTGTGACCAACGTATGCTTGCTCAATTCAATATTTGCCCACAATTCTTCTTTAATTTATTGTTGACATTTTTGTGACTCTTAATTGCACTCTAATCTTCTCTGCCGATCCCGCGCCACCCCTTCTCCCCTTTTCTTACTCTCAAATTTCCTATTGATCGCAAAGAATTGGATTGAAGGCGCAAAAGAAAAGTGAACCATTTTGTTGAGAAACAATACAATTGATTGCATTTTAATTTTCTTTTCAACCATTATGATGGTCTCTGTGTGTTGAGCGATAGTACGCCTCCGAAACATTTTGCAATTATTACCCATTTTATTGCATTAAGATGCACCGCATTTCCCTTCTTCTTGTTTCTACCACACCTGAGAGACAAAACTATTATCGATGCACACCGTTTGCAGCCACACCCTTGCAATTAATGCAACCACATCTTCCTCCCCGCCGAGATTTGATTGATACCCTATCATTATTGGTTCTGCTTCTCCGGATTTTGTCATACATAATACAACTTGGGTTCTTGCGCGGTGTTCTTTCGCGAAAAAACAACACCAATTTTGCAATCATGCCGATAATTTCAATGAAAATAGTAATCAAATAAATTATGCATAATGAAGCGATGCAATTACCTCGGCTTTTCTTAGATGCTCCATTGATTCTTTTAATTTTTGTAACTTGAATTTTATTTATGTGAATTAACTTTTGTTTTGATCATTTTTTAATGAGGTCATTTACATTGGTTATAGCACCGTATTAGCTGTTTTTTTTTTAATCTTGCTCAATTTTTAATCAAAGAATTTTCGTTGATTTTTTGGCAATGAGCATGGGAAATTATTTTTTCTTGCATTAAAGAGTTTTATGCACAATACATGGGTGAGGTCCCCTGCATGTAGCCAAATTTCATTTATAAATCACGGTTGTTCAAAAGATCCAAGAAAAACGCTGGCAAATCTAGGAATTTATCATTTAAGACGTTGATGGAGCTCAAGCAAAAATCCAATGACTCTAAATAAATATAAACAAATTAATATATGTAGACTAGTCCTAAAAATGAAAATTTCATACATTTCCTAGCACTTTTCCGGAATATTTCCGCACTTTTCATGAATCTTTAACCATGCCCTACAATAATTTAAAAACGAAATTTAATCACAAGCAGGGGGCCTAACCCATGTACTGTGCATAAGACTCTTTTCGTCCAGATTTAGGTCATCTTTCTTTAATTTCAATGCTACTGCAGCTTCTTCATTTCATTTGTGAGAAATATAAGTTTAATAAATCAATTTTGTAATTACTGCAGAAACTCTAACCACATTGCAGATAAAAATCAAGCATAAGTGTGTTCATAAATCCTTCCTCTTTATGAAAAGCCTCTAAATTTTCACGTACTTTGCTGGTTTTTTAACCGCCCCAGCGTCAACCGTGTAGCCCCTTGGCGGTCACATCGCAATTTGCGTAATTAATGAACAATCTGCGACGCCACGTTGAATTTATAGCGTCGAAGATGGGTCCATCGAGTGCTTCTGCTATGGTGTATTTGTACACCGCTATTAACCCCATCGTACATCATTGATGGACAATTCTGTGCATATTTATCACGTCGTAAATCATTCAACTTGGTCATCCTCCGTCTCGCCATGCAAAACCTCTTCTGCTGGGCCACTTGACTTGGCCTGAGAGGAATTCCTCACGGAGTTATTATGCTACAATTTAGGACTTATAGAGCTTTGCAATTCCCTATTTTCTCATTTCCTTAAATCCTTGAATAAAGAAATCTTTTCACTGTATTTTCTAGACAAAAAAATGAAGAATTAACTCAATAATACAAATAAAATCTCAAGAGATTTGTTAAAACAAATAAAGAAAAAAATATGCAAATACAAAAAAAGAGATGATTTAATGCACAAAAAATTGTGAAATCGTGCCTCATCTATTTATTTCAACAAACATTACAAATGATTACGAAACACTCAAACGATTAAACAATTAATTTAATTTATTTATTGGACTGTGATCATCTTGTGGGGAAAAATACTCCAAATTTGGGAACTCATTATGTTTTCTATGAGCCCACAAATAATCTTTATGGGCCTCTGTCCTACTTCGCATTTATGCTCTGCTCTTGAACTCAAAACGCTACACAAGAGAATTCTTCAGAAGACATTCAAACATTTACTCCCCGAAACCCTCCGCATGAATCAATTTTGTGGCAACAATCGATCAAGGTTTGTGATATGGCTCCTCTCTTTAAGCATCCCGCGAAGGTTTTTGTGTGCCTCAACCCACGAAATCCGCGAACACAATCCCATTCTCATGAGGCGCGAAATGTATTTTATCGTGGCAATTAATGCTGCTTCTTGGCTTTTTTTGTGGGTGTTCCTAATGGTTATCGCGTTTGGATTGTTGCTCCTCCACCAGTCTTCCGCGCAAAAGAGGAATTCAGGCAGCAAAAATGATGGGGCGGAGGAAATTTAGTGTTATTGCCGTGTTGGACGCAATTTAAAATTATATGCGCAGAAGGAAAAAGAACCCCCTTATCGGAGTGAGGTGGTTCGTTGTTTTTTCTTCTCTTCGTCAATTTGGTAGCCAGCGCAAATGCAATAAAATTCCCAAAGATATAAGCATTATTGACAGATTGAGTGATTGACAGATGTATGGATACTATTTTTGTAAAACATTCGAAAAAACACGAATAAAATTTGCGAGTATTTTCATGCAAGAAGGGGCAGAGAAAGGATTCACACAGATAAAAATGAGGAGAAGATCGCAGCCTTTGTCCCCGTGCGATAGCTCTTGTGAGAAAGGAAGGCCAAAAAAAAGGCGAAAAAGTTGGCCTGAGAGCGCGTGATTTCACAGTCAGAAGAGATGCAGAAGCATTATTATGCAAAAAGCAACACCACCGAGAGTCTGGCGTATTTTGGGGAATGCAGCGGAAAAGGGCGGCTGTGGCAAAAACAGCCATTGGTGTGCACAAGAAGAAAGCACACCGGAGATCTCATGAAAGGATCGGCCGAATTTGATAAGCAAACCTCATGTTAAACTCTTGACCATACGCGTTCAATGTGGAAAAAAAGGTGAGTGGAGGCTGAGAAAATCAACACAATAAATCCTTGAGGGGCTACCAAGTAGTGACTATACAAAACCATTAACTGGGGATTGGTTTTTCAATCCGATTTTGATAAAAAAAATTTTTTAAATAAATATGAAGACTTAGAATGATAATTCAAGCCAAAATAAGATTTATTTTACATGAGTTTGATGAAAATTCCAATAATAATATTCGTTTAACCGATTTTGATAAGTTTTCTTGTTTAAGAATTGAAAATTGTACAATCGAAAAAAATCTAATACTTATCAAAATCGGTTAATTCCGTTTTTAAATGTAAAATATTCAACTAAAGTCTTGATAATAAAAATATGCCTCGTATAAACTCTTTCAACTATTTATGGTAAAAAAAAGGTTGTTCGATTTTGATAAAACCAATTATTTGTTGAATTTAAGAGTTTAAAAGAAACGTTTTTGCAATTTTTTCTAGGCAGAATAAAGTAAAGAAAAAATATTTCTTTTCTTCCTTTGTCAGAATATAGTCCCAATTTTTGCACAATATTTATTCTCAACTTATTAAAAATTCTATCGCTGTTCTAATGCTAAATATTCAAAGAATAAAATTTTCTATACTTTTAATGAACAAGTAATTAAAAAATAATAAAATTACTGGAATTTTCTCACTTTTAATCTAACTGCAATGTATTCTTTGCTTTATTCTTGACACTTTTAGGTTCTATTTCTAGGATTTTCGGGATTTATGATTATGCCAGTGAATAGCCCTTCCATTCATTTTTAAGCGTTTTCATCTCACGAATTATACGAGAATTTTCTTGCGCGCGGGTTCCTGCTGAAGATACACAGAGAATGGCCACAGGTGTGCAGAATGGGTCAAAATAATAAACACCAATTGTCCCCATTCTGATTGTCTTGGCGGAATCTCTTGCTATATACACATACATAGTGTGCTTTTGCTCATTGTCACCACGCCTCGCGCGAATTGCCTTCTTTTTGCAGATCGTCGTTCTTCTTACTTTTTTTTTATTTTAGCAAACAAGGAGGGAGGGAATGCACTCCCAGGAATCGATAGAGGTGCAAGATAAAGGTAAATTGAATTCAGCGCCTCAACAGCCGTTGGTGTCAAAGAAGGGAGCAGAACTATGTAAATTCGGTTGTTTGGACACGAAAAAGTACAAATGAGATGTGCCCGAAATATTTCACACAATACGTGTGAATTTATGTTGTGCAACATAAAGAGGGAGGGGAGAGAGCTTTCTCAGAAATTCAACCATATCTCAATGGAATCTCCGTCTGGGGCGGAATGATGGTTGCAGAGCGAAAATTTTCATGCTTCTGGCATTGCAATCTCTTGCTGTTTGTGTGGAATTTTCATGGGAGACTTTTGATGGCAATTATGTGCATTTCTCTCGTGGCAATTGTGGCACATTCCACACTTTGTCCCCCTCACCATGATTGCCAGTGATGATCGCACTTCCCTGTGCTGAAGAAATTGGAATCCTTTACGGACAATTGAGGAGATCCATAAAAGTGTTTCGTCGTAAAAGTCTCATGACACGCCTGTCATGTTAACATTACGGCCCCATCTCTTAAACGGAGAATGATCTGCAGTTGGCATTTAAGCTTGATTGAGTCATTTTATGCTCTTCTTTGCTTAATAAATCTATACACAAAATAATACATTTTATTGTTGCATTCTCCGGAGGCTTTTTTAGTTATGTAGGTATTCGTTGTTTTCCCGCGAGGAGGAAGTTAATATTGGCTTGCAGTCGTCGCGGTTTGCTTTTGACGCCTCCCCATAAATTCCTTTCTTCAATGAGATTGGTGATATTTGCGGAATCATAAATATTTTGTAGAAAAGTCTCTTTTTCATTTTTTTTCTTTGGGTGAAATGGGTCAAAATTGTCTCTTAAATATAAAAAAGAAATTCAAATAAATCGATTTCTTATTGTTTTAAGAGATATTTTATTTGATCTTGTTTAGGATAAAATTTAAGAGCTTTTCTTGTCTAAATTTGTTGTTGATAAACCCTTGGAGCAATATATAGGATGCTATATACATTATTTAATACACGAATAAAGGTAAATCAATAGCTATCAAAGCTCACCCTGGATCATATATCAGATAATCATCGATAAAGTTGCTCAATTTCAAAATAACTCACTTATTTTAATTCAATTTTCCCGCAAGAGTGTCATAAAAACACGCAGAAATGCTCACCATTTGCAGATGGAATTTAATAAAATTGATTGCACGTGGATTTATTGTGCCAGAATCTCACTCCCGGGACATTCCTCACCATCTTCTTGCCATGGCATCAATAAATATCTCACTTTTATATCGCTCCCTCACGATAAAATATCATCAAATACATCGCGCGCAATTTTCGAGATAGAACCGCGTGCGAGAAATTGTGGTTGCCGTCACATGAAAAAGGCCACTTTATGCGTTTTCTCGTATAATTGGAACGGATTGGATAAATAATAAATTTGATTAGTCGCGCAGGTTCTTCTTTACATTTTTTTTTCATTTCGTTTCAATTCACTCCGTGCTATCACCGCTCCACCATGGCGGCGTCTGAAGGGAGATAAGGTGGAGAGAGAAAAAAAAGTAGGAGAAAAAGAAGGCACAACAAGGTGTTTAAATCGTTGCATATTCAAGAAGGTAATCTTTTGAAAATCAACCCAGAGAGGAACGATGCGAGCCTTGAATACCCAATAACGCCTCTTTTTATCTCAATCCCCGCAAGAGCACCAGATTGTAATGAATGTGCCATTAAGGAATTTAAACCAAAGAGATGGGGACGCGATCTAGAAGATTGGAAGCTGTGGATAATCCCGGCGATTTGTATGCATATTGGGGAGATTTTACAAATTGATCGTTTATTACACATTCAAACATGCGAACTTCTTCTAATTTGTCCCTCCCAAATGACCCCATTTATTATCATTTTATTGGAATTGTATACAAAGAGAGGTGTGTGCTCGTCTATGGTGGAGATGTGACAAGGAATGGACACCGGGGCGGCTTATTTGCTTAGAAGTTGTTCGTCGCTCTAATTGAATGTCCAGCAAATTTATAATCACACATGACTTTGTGTTAATTTATATCACGTTATGTGACTGCAGAAGGATCAGAAATTGCAGAAATGGTGAGGAAACAACATGTTTTTCGCAAGCAATGTTGATTCTTTTGAGCCACTCCATTGCGGTATGTACAAGACGGTCATATGTAGAAAGTAACATGAAGTCCTCATCAATTCTAGTCACAGAAATTACTTCTTCTTTCGCTCCTTATTTCGTGTAGTTAATTGCAAAGTTGAAGTTCTATGTTCGCAGGAGCTTTATTTAATTTGTACAAAAAGATTTGCTTGAATCAAAAAATTATTTTTAAAAAATTCATTCAATTTTCCAGCAATCCAAACTTGATGATTTTATTAATTTTGATTAAATTCAGTACAGTGGAGACGCCTGGTAGTTGCTTGAACAATTTAAAATAAATCTTAAGTTACAATGGAGACGCCTGGTTAATCATATCATGTTCAATTTTCTTTAAAAGAAATCTTTTACATTCTTTACATTGAATTGGAGAACAAAAAGCTCATTGATCACGATGGAGACGCCTGGTGGTTACTACCTGTGTCTGTTTTTTATTTTCTATCAAATAAAAATGAGACCAAACTGTCTTAAAACGACAAAAGTGAGAAGAAAATACAATTAAAATCTAGATCATCTAATTAAATTAATTAACAGGAGATCAATGTGTCACAAATATCAATCCATGAGCTTTTATGTAATTCAATTTTGCTACAAAAAAAAATCAACAAAGCGCGTAAAAGTTCACTAACTACAAGATTTAAAAAAAGCAAAAAAAAACGAGGTTGTGTGTTTGGAAAAAGGCGTGAGAAATCCTTTTGCAGACAAAAAAAATCTCGCCCCATGAGAAGCTGAAGAAACGCGCAAAAGTTGGACATGAGGGAGAACAAGACATAGACATTGAAGGCATCAATTGATCGATTCAGCAATCAGTTTGCAACTGTGCAAAGGTACGCGGGGACATTGAGGTGGAAAAAAGAGGCGAAAGAACACCAAGCACAACAAATTTCCAGCAAAATGTCGATCAAAATTACGATAAAATCTTCAATTATGTGCTTTGTGATGCATTTCAAGCTGGTGGCACTCGGTACAGCACTTTTTTTTGCAGCCATATAATCCAGCCCAGTGCTGCAAAGGGGGCAAAAGAAGTCCTCGCCGGGAGAGAGAAGTCTGTGTGTGCTGAGAATCGCAAATGTTGCGCAATGAAACATACAAGCTCCGAATAATTCTTCATATTCCATCGAGATCGCTGGTATAGATCGCAATTTGTTTGATCTCCCCCTCAAAATAAACTATTGGAAATGCCACTTGAATTCAAATTGACATTGTGCTTGGGAAGTTAGTCTAATTACAAATAGTTAGGTATGTTACCTACCTATATGATACACTTTGTAGCCGCCACGTAGTTTGTCGCATAACATGGGATGGGAGAGGATCGCGAAGGGGGTGATCCTCTTGGTGATCTTACGGTGGATATATATAATTTAGAACGTGATTTGCCTTCCTTCAGTCTCTCTTCTCACTAAACTGTCCTCCACATATACTTCTTTTCTCTATCTGTTTGTCTTTTTGTGTGTAAACCAATATTTCTCTCCTCTTTGCCATTTTGCTGTGTAGTGTAGCTCCGCAAAGCTCGCGATCACATTCGCGGAGGTTTTTAAAATGCAAAAATTGCCAAGTGATTGGAAATACAAGGCAGGACAAGATTGTGGAGAGAGAGAAAAAGAAAAAAAAAAGAAAAATCCTCAAGTACGTCTCTCTATGGCCAACTCTGCAAAATCAATTCAAAGTCAATCATAACGCGTCCAGTTATAAGAGTTGGTGTCCCACAACGTGTAGAAGTTTTAATATGCGTTGTAATACTATTTGTGAGCAGAATTAGTGGACAAAATTGATTTTTATGTGAAATTCGGCAATTTGAAGGATAAAAATGGTAATATTTCTGGTTCTATAAGACCTACATAAATTTCTTGACTAGTTTTGGAAAGGTATTAAAACAGGCTATAAATTGAGATAAATTTCAATAATTTTCAAGGTCACCTCCAGAACACAAAATGGCGGCTTTTTATTTTACGAAAATAGTTTTTGATATTTTTTGTCCCAAAGGAATAGTTCTAGAGGTTTCTGATGTTCTAAAAAGTTGTAGAGTTTTGCAAAACCTTTAATTTGATACTAAGATGAGCAAAATCGGTCAAGCGTTTCAAGAGATATAGCTCTTAGAACTTTTCAAACTCAAGAATTTTTCAAATGGCTATATCTTCTAAACGGCGACATAGATTTTCTTCATTTTCGGACTGGTGACAGATATTGAGTCAGGCTACAACATATCAAAATTTAAAGGAAATCGATAATGGGGATTCGGAGATATTGCCCCGTAAAGTTAGGCAATTTTTGTTTTTGAATTTAGCGCCTCTTGCGGTTGTTTTTGAAACTTGAAATGTTCTAGACAGTTGTAGGGCTTCGCAATACCTTTCATTTGATACCAAGATGGTCAAAATCGGTCAAGCCGTTCTCGAGTTATATTGAAAAAACACTTTTTGCTTTAGGCCGCCATATTTGCTAAACCGCTTGACCGATTTTCAAGTATGAATTATCGATGAAAACGTCTCACTGAGCTCTACAACATACTAAAATTTCAGATCTCTAGCTATAAGGGAAGTGGTTGACAGTAGTTCAAAATGGCGGACGGCGGCCATCTTGGATTTCGAAAATGTGAAAAAATGAAATTTTACACCCACATTTCTATAGAAAACTTCAAACCGGAAGTCTCTTTCTATTACCATTCTCGAGCTATAAGGCAAAGTTTAGAGTCCCGGACGGCAGGCCGGCAGGCCGGCCGGATCAAAAATTTTCCACCACCAGTTTTGGAATGTGGATTGTCTGAGACGTGCTCATACCAAGTTTGAGCCCGATCTGAGGTGGTCGGAAAATCCGACGATTACAATACTTGGTGTTGGCCACGAAGTGGAACACCAACTAATTGCTCTAGTCCCAGACGACGCGAGAATTCTCAAAGAGGATCACCAATTTAAAATGAAATATCTCAACGATTGCTCCCCATCTCTTATGTGGGTACGGGTTTGGTGCACAAAATATGAAATCTCCACGATGCGATCGGAATATTTTAAAATTATCACGCACAGGAATTTAATAAGGATGGAAAATATTTTTCCATTTAGAATTTTGCTCACTCCGATCAATGATCAACCAAGATCACCATCTTTGGGCACAAAAATACATAAATTCATATGAAATTCCAATGGATGGTGGAGCGTGAACTCGCTTATCCCGTGGCTTGATTTAATCGACAAGAAATTCACATTTTCCACCGAGAAATTGATTGTCTCCATCGTGATCTTCATTAATGTTAATTTCATAATTCCTCACGCTAGGGGAGCCTTTAGCAAATGGAAAAAGAATTTGTAGCACTTGAGAAATGTCTTAATCAGCAATCGCCAATGATCATCATTCTCTTTTCGCAATCTTACCGAGAGGAAAGAATTTTCTTTACTATAAAACTTTTAAGAAAGATCGAGGAAAGAAATTAAAGAAAAGAAAGTAAAGCAATAAAACTTTGCAAAAAAAAACAGAATATTTTTAGAAACTTTCCGGCTCTCATATCTGGGCTATTCAATTAAAACAAACATCGTAAAATTTTTGAAGAAAGCAATCCAATTCTCAGAGATCTCTTGAGCTATATAAGATCTTTAAAAATCTCGATCACTTGCCCCGGCATAAAATTGCGACAAATCCCCTAAAGAATGTAATCGAATAAGATCATTTTAATAGAGGGGGATTAAATTGTTAAATATAATTAAAAGGCGAAGACTTGGAAAAAATTGGGAATTTGATGAAAATTGTCTCCATTAAGCAGCAAGTTAAAAAAAATTCTCAGTAATAAGGTCTTTATTTTATATGGAAGTCTTTTGCATACAAAATATCTGTAATCACTTTATTAAATTGGTCCCCGTGATGACGGTGATCAAAGGTAGATTGAAAATTATTGAGCTCAATCCCCATCAATGGGCATCATAAGTCAATCATTATGGGAAATCAAAGTGAGAGGGCAGCAAAGTGATCGTATTTCTTCTTTTTGATTTTTTTTTTCAAAATGATTTTTCGAAGCTCGGAGGGCAGGTACCCATCGCCACTCTTTCACCAACCACGATCACTTTTGGGTGAACCCCGCCAAGATCACCTTTAAATACGCGCTGATTTACAGCAATAAAGATATGGCCCCCCCAATCGCCCCAGAGATGGAGAAATGATCGGGAAAACGTAACATTCTCCTCACCCAAAGTATCACTATTAAGTGATCCGCGAACAAGGCAGTGCAATCCCGCGATTCTCTTTGGCATATTGGCATAATTACAGCGTTTTGCAGGAATTTTCGAGTTTGCCTCTTTGATCAGGGACCATTATTCATTGCTAAGTAGCATGCGCAACGGGCTCATCACTTTATCATTACGCGCCAGAGTGTCAATTTTTTCCCCGCGCAACAACAAGTGATCGTGTTCTCAAATTTGTGCCTTGTTCCTTTTTGGCATCTCCACCTCTCTGCCCATACTCACGTCTTTTTGGGTGTATCACACTACGCGGTCACATTAATGGCGGAGCAACATTGACACGGATCACTTTGGGAACACGCTCACAAAACGATAATAGCTCCACTCAATTTTGTAATTGGCCATCCGCACCAATTGACTTCTCTTGCACACAATCGAATTTTATGCGTGAGACAGGGCATTTGCCATGATGACAATAAAAGCAAGAAGCTCTTTTTGTACGTACAAAAAGAGCAGCGAGTCAATAAAAATTGAATTTTGATCAGAAAGGGATACAGTGAGGGTCATTTAAAATGCATGAAAAGATGTTATGAGAGAAGAAGCTTATTCATTTTGAGGTATTTTAAGGAATATTCTACAAAAAACTTTTTTTTAAATAAATTAATTAATTTAATGATTAAAAAAAAGTTTAGAATAGTTTTAAATATCTAAACACGTTAAATTTATAACCCATATTTAACCCGCAAAAGGTAGGAGAACCTGGGGTAAAATAGTGAATTTTTGGGAGATAATTTTTCCTGAGTTCCGTGGAAATATTTGAGTTTTCCCATCGTCCAGGCTACAATTTTGTCTCAGACAATTTCTTTTTATCTCAACGGGAAAATGCATTTTCAATCCATTTTCCGAACCCTTGCACTTTGTCCCAATCCTGGGGTAAAATGGTGAATTGCGGTTTTTTAGTCCCTAATCTTAATTTAACGAAATTATTTGAGCAAGGCACTATAATACCTACTGAGAATGAGAGATTTGTGTACCAATTAAAACTTTTTTAATAAAACAAATACAAAAAATAACAAAAAAACATTAAATTTAAGAAATTTCCTTTTTTATTTTTTTAGTTTATAAAAATTGGTAATTAGTGAGTGATCAAACATCCTAAATTGTATGTAATAGTTATACTGATTAAGGAAATTTTTTTTTCAAAATTTAAAAGTTATTTAAAAAAAAAACACCAAATTCACCATTTTGCCCCAAGTGGTACTTTTTACTATCAGTGTTCTACGGGAAAACTTGGAAATTTTTTTCGGAAAATTCAGATTAGATTCGTGTTTAGCAATAGTCATTCTATCTAAAAATGCATTTGGATAAAAAAAATTGCAGAGAATTTCGCCAAAACTTAATTTGTAGTTGAGAGGTCCGAGGGGCCAGAGTAACATTGAGGTTGAAAAATTTTGTTTTTCAAATAAAAGCCAAAATATTGGATGAATAATTAAGAAACTTTCTAGGCTTAGGCAGGGGTATGAAGGGCAACTACTGACAAAATTAGACCCACAACTTTTTGAGATATTCACCATTTTACCCCAGTTACCCCTACCTTTAAGAATGTCTTGTCTATTTGTGTTAAAATAAAAAATAAATGGGAATTCCTGAAGAAATGTGAGGTGTTAAGATGACCAATCCAATAAAAATTCCGCGTAAATTTTCATCTAGAAGAGCATCTGCTTTTCTTAATCCATATGACGCCGATTTTATTATCAAAATGTGATAATTTACTGAATAGGCGCAAACACACATAAAAATCAAACACACAAAATGCCATGGTGTAAATAAGTGTAAGATTAGGTTGGAAAATCTCGATCTGTTTGCGGGCCATAAAGAATAATCAGAGTCAGAGATTGTCGTCCAATCCGTTTAAATGGTTCAAAATCGAATGAATTACGAATGCCCTGGTGCGCGAGGGCCTTTGCGCAGACTATTAGTGTGGTCGCCAGAAGAGATCTTTTCGGCATCTTAAGTGCCATTGTTGGTAAGCGATGCAAAGGAAGATAAATTGATAGTGGGAAAGTAGTTAGAACAAATATTTGTTGATCTCTGTGAGAGCACAAAGACGAAAATTCCCCCCATAAAGTCTTCTCATCTCCATTCCGAACCCATTTGCACCTCCAAAGTATGAAAAAGTGGACGTAAATCTTTTGATTTTATTGGCACACCATCGTTCCAATAAGTTTGATTCACGATTACATTTTTATTAGTTATTTACTTGAGAATTTTCTTATTGTTTCTTTTAACGACTTCTTTGTGCCTAAGAGATAATAATCTGTTTTTTTTTGTTTAATTTATTCTTCTTGACTTATTTAATTTTTTTTAGATAAAAACCATTAATTTTATTCATTCTAATTCATCTAGAAAATTTATTTCAAAGCTATTCTTGGCAAAATTAGGTTGTTCCATTAAAAAATTAATTTAGACTTTTTTTCTACAAATTATT